>NC_049239.1:39663512-39933512 GCF_011100685.1 Canis lupus familiaris | reverse complement strand
CTACCCAGCATGGAGGCCAATTCAGAGCCTGAACTCATGACCCTGAGATTGAGATCCTGAGATCAAGACCTACACTGATATCAAGAGTCAGATGTTTAACCAACTGAGCCACCCAGATGCTCTGATTTCAATATTTTGACTTAGAGGATGAGCCTAGGCACCTAGAGCAGTTGTTGGAGTATAGTCTTGGAGGCTGCACAGACCTGTGTGCATCTGCCCAACAAGAAACTAAATAATAAGTCTGTCAAGTGCACTTTAATTTCTTAGTCCACATCCCAGAGAAAAGCCAGGTTTGCCTTAAGAAGTGACTACTAAAAGGAAGGAATTACAATTGTATTAAAAAATGAAAATGTCATTTCAATTAGCACTTAAGCATTGTGTGTAACGATTATGTGAAACGGAAAGAAGTGTCAAGACTTATAGGTCCGAATTTCCTCACCTGCTGAAAGAGACTGGCTAAGATGTTTTTAATGTGCTTTGTATGTGATATATGAGAATGTGTGTATCTATTCATATAAACATACATCTACCAGGAAGAGTGTAGTGAATAGAAACACCACACTTCTCCATCAAACCTATTTTAAAAATATAAGAATCCATTCAACTCACATGATTCTCACAGCACCTCTAGCAGCAAGTCTGAGTTATTTACAAATTAAAAACAGAAGAGGAAATAGTCACCTGCATTACAAACCTCAAACTATACTCTAGATAATTACTGAAACTATCATAATTTCCTTCTAAAATGTTAAAATAATAAGATAACATTAAAAGCTAATTTAATTGCTTTTTATGAAACATAAAAATTATAAGATCTTATAAATTGCTATTTTTGTCAAATTTCATGTCTCAAACCTACAAGGGCAATCGAATAAATAGCAGGCATAGATAGATAACATTATAACTTAAGATCATTTCTATTTGAACAAATGTATAAGTACGTTGAACTCATTCATTCATTTAATAACACAATTTCTTATAAACAAATGTCTTCCCACTATATTTAAAAATCTGATAATGACACATTTAAGATTAGATTATCTATGTTGTAATACCTTTATTAACATCTATTGTCAAGGAAGCAAAATTCAGATAGACTTAAATTTACATTAAGAATTGTCGCATTATTAGTTACGTGAACTTAGGCATTTTATACATAATTGAGGCCCACAGGTAAAGTCTTAGACATTTCTTAGGCTTATTTGATTGTGTTAACTAGGACTTGATACTACTTGATTGCCTGGAAGGTAGTAGAAACCTAACCAAACTTTGTTCCTCTTTCTTCAAGACTGATAAGCCTTTCAGAACTCAATGAATTTACCTTTAATTATATACAACAAACAACACTTATATAGTAAAAACATACATAGCACTTATCACAGGATGTTGTTGTAAGAATTTCATAATATTGACTTGTTTCATCTTTAAAACAAACCAATGAATTCAGTCCTTTTACTTTCCAGAATTAGAGACAGAGTCATAATTTTTTTTTTAGTATTTTTTAAAGTATTTTTTAAGTCAATAGTCCAAGGTGGCTAATAAATGTAGAGCATAGGCATTCAAACTCAGGCAGCCCTACTTCCAGAGTAGTAAGTTCTTACAAAAACATTCTGCTTCCTTTGCTTGAGATACACAGATGTGTGTTTGAGGGTGTACTTGACCATAATTTCAGTGGTCTATAAAGGCTGCAATGGTCTGAATGGGATTCTTTGAATCACACTGACTTCCAGACCCAGGCCTGGGTTCTTGTAGAAAAGGTCAAGGTCTGCTGAAGTGCAGTTATATTTTCAATCCATTAGGAAAGAATAAAAGAAGTGTCATCAGGAAGAAGTGGGATTTATTTACCTTCTTGCATATTATAAAGTATTTATTATCATTATTTTCTTAATTTTAACAGATTTAAGGTTTCACAACCTTTATCCAAGGCTTTCTTTGAGGCATCTTTCACCTCTTTGTTCCTTAGACTATAGATCAGGGGGTTCAACATTGGGATCACCACTGTGTAAAATACAGATGCCATTTTGTCTGTGTCCAAGGAGTGATTTGATTTGGGCTGTAGGTACATAAAGATCAAGGTTCCATAAAAAATAGTGACAGCCACCATATGGGAGCCACAGGTGGAAATGGCCTTGCGTCGCCCCTGGGTAGAGCGGATCCTTAGAATGGCCGCAATGATAAAGATGTAGGAGGTGAGGACAATGGAAGAGGAACATATCATATCAAAACCAGCAAAGGCAAAGATCAGAATTTCCTTCATGTGTGTGTCTGAGCAGGACAGAGCCAAGAGAGGGAGGTCATCACAGTAGAAGTGGTTAATTACATTGGGGCCACAGTAACTTAGACGGAAGGTGATAATGGTATGGAACAGGGCAACCAGAAAGCTGTATATATATGGAACTGCCACTAATTGAATGCATAGTCTTCTTGACATCAGGGTTGAATAGTGTAGGGGACTACAGATAGCTACATAGCGATCATAAGCCATAGAAGCCAAAAGGAAACACTCAGTGATCATGAAGGTGAGAAAACAGCCCAGTTGTGTTGCACAAGCATGGAAAGGAATAATGTTGAGTTCCACAACAAAATTCACCATCATCTTTGGTGTGATAGCAGAAGAATAGCAAAGGTCAACAAAGGCCAAGTGACTGAGAAAATAGTACATAGGTGTGTGGAGTCGAGAGTCAATCCTGATTAAAGTTATCAACCCCAGGTTTCCCACCACTGTGACCAGATAGATGATGAAAAACACCACAAAGCATGGGGCCTGGAGCTCTGGCCGGTCTGTAATTCCCTTGAGAATGAACTCAGTGACATAGGTGATATTGACATCAGCCATTTATTTTAGTGAATTTTGCTGCAAGCTGAAGAATACCAATGACACGTCTCATGGCTCCTGCCAATGTTGGCAAAAGGTGATCACTGCTGTCTTCTTGCCTTGAACCATGTTGTTTTGTGGACAAAAAGTACACCTTAGCTCTCTGATGACATGCATTCTTATCTCAGAGAGCGAAGTCCCACACTCTCAGAATAGCCTTCTTGAACATTATTTTGTTTTATAATTTTAGAGAATATGGAAGGCTGCTGGTTAAAATTTCAGTACTACCTGAAAAAAAAACACTTGAGACAACTAACACTAATATTTCAGCATTTTTGCTGCCACCATCTCTTCCTTTTACTTATAAATATGGCAGGACAGAAATATGTAACTCATAAATGAAGCTATATTAATATTTCCCTTCTTCAATTTATTTGCATGCTCCCACAGTCCTTAATAAATATGAAACTAATCTACTATGACTTACTTACTTTCCTATATCCTCTCCTCTACATATAGAATATGTACTTGAAGCTGTAAAAGCTAAAAGAAAATTAATCAGAAATATGAAAAAAACAGGATTTTATTTGCATAGGAATTAGACTTATGATTTTTTCCAATTCAAAATTCACCATTTTAAAGTTTGCTGTCCAAAGAATTAAAATTTATTAAGTAGTTTATCAGATAACTTATTATTTTAAACTACAGGTAGATAAACTTCTTTCCCCCATAAACATGTTAATATATTCCAAGCGATTAAAAATATCCAAAACACTTACTCTAGTAGGTTTCATTTTTAGTAACAAATCCTAAGGAAATAATTAGTTGCAAGCAAAATTTTATGGAAATATGTATGGGAAGGTGGAGTTCTTGATGCATGCTTCAGAATAATTGTAGTTATTTACTATTATGTGGAATATTTATGTGCCACATTACTGGTAGAAAAACAAAGTTTACAATGGAGTTGCATATAAAGGTGGAGCCTGGATTCCAAACTCAAGTTACTTTTACATCACCTAGAAACAAAATTGCCTACAAGTATTTGTTAGAGTGCCCATAAAATAAGGCATTTATGGTTTTGCATCTACCTTACAACTCTCTGGATTATTTTACCAATTCCTCTAATTTTTTAAAAGTAAATTTTTCTCGTAGCATCCATTTAGTTGCTGTAGGCTGTTCTAAAAGCAACCACCGTCTCAAAGTCTTACTAATTATTCCATCATTTCCACATCTCTGTCAATTTCGAGGGGAAATCATCAAAATCATTGACATATTTCACCTAAAGATTTATCTCATAAGCACTATTGTTTCTTGCTTCATTGCATCCCTCCTAAAGTGAATTCTGACTCACGCTTAACTGCACATTGGAATCACCTATAGAGTTTTTAACATCTCCATGCCTAGGCAACCCCTACCAATTTAATCAGAACATCTGGGCAGCACCTAGGCATCAGTATTTGTAAAGCCCCGCCAGGGGGTTCCAATATACAGACATATTTGGGAATAAGTAGCCTAAAGAACAAATTCATAAGAATAACAGGCAGAGATCAGCCATACTTTCAAACTTACTTTTATTTTTCTTTTGAGTTTTTTTTTTTTTTTTTTTTGCCTGATCTTGGGTTGAATTAGTTTGAGTACCTATGACTCCACCATGCCAGTGGAATTCAAATTGGAGTCTGGCTATTTCTACTCATGTAAAAAGACTCACCAATGGTTATGTAGACAAGAATAGTTTGAAGAAAATTAATTTTCAATTCCTCCATTTTTTTATCTCCTCCTTTCTGAAAATCATTTGCCTGAGAAAGCACCTGTGCTCTTGGCTTTTTGTTTATTGTTTTTGTCTTCCCTTTTCAAAACCCACACTTCTCACAGTTTACAAATGCAAGGCATATCTCTCATTTATCTGGAATCATGTTATGATTCCTTGCTCCAACATTTGGGCATTTACATAATTCCTTTCATGTGACCCCATAAATATACCCCCAACTCATTAATAAGATAAATTTCAAATTAAATCTGTATTGAATAATTATTCATCAACATTGTAAATATATAGGTTATTTTAATCATTTAATTGTGATTATAACTCAAATAGAAATATTTTATTACTATAACATATAAAAGCTATAGAATATTTCACTACAAGAATAAAATTCCAAACTGTGTGTATGTGTGTATTTGTGTTTTAGAGGAATAAGGCAAAATAACCAAGGAAATAGTTTTCACAAAGAAATATTATATTAAGTTTACTTTTTCTTTTGGTGGAAATTGAATGGACAAATGAATTCAAGGAGAAAGAAAAAAATTCCCTATACTATCTAATTTTACAAAGGAGTCTCTGTACTTTCAAAAGACATGGTAACTATTGATTACCATAATATTACACTATTTTTGATACATTCAACTCTAGGTATATATGTGTATGTGTGTATGTATACATATATATATACGTATAATTCATATATATATGAAAGTCAATATTTATAACATGAAAAATTACATCTATGTACCTATTTAAAGTAGTGACAAAAAGTTTTAGATGTTTACTTAACTATGTATAATGAGGCAAATACTTGTTATTTTCAGCTATTTGAATACCAAAATTAATTAGTAATTATCATTTTTAGTCTTTCTGGTAGTTGGATACTGTTTTTCAAATTGAGCCACTTCATTTATTTGGTTCTTCATCAGTCTTTGTAGATTCCATTTTGCCCATCGAGGTTCTCAAAACACAGTTGCAGAGCACATTAAAGCTCTCTTTTATACTAATTCTTAAAGGATTTGTCTTGCTTATTAAAGATTAGGGACATATCTCTGATGTGTCTACATACTTTGGCAATTAACTCAATGGCAAAGCTTTGCACAGCAAAAGAGTTCAATAATCAGGGAAGAAAGAAATAGAGAGGTTTCATTGGGAAACCTCTTCTGTCCTATCCACTGCTCTATTAGTCATTTCCTGATTTACTCACTGCCTGGTCTTATCCAGTCCTGCTCCCTGCTTTATAAGGGTCTGTGTGGCTTTTCTAAGCCAAGCATCCTTCATTCCAAGACTTTACCAAGCTTGGTTACTTACCCAGAGCTTACCAGCCTGCACAGGCACACGAAGCATCACTAGGACACTAGGTGTACAGGTGTACTGATGTGTAAATGTTGTGACTTCTTCAGCTATCAGATGCTCCCTCTGTGTTTCCCAAAATACATGCCAATGACATGACATGACATTAAAAAGGGTTAGGAAGCACTACTGTGAGTATGATTGCCTTAAATCCTTTCTTGAGGCCAAGCACCTCTTCTGAGAAGAAGCCATATTAGAAAAATGAAATCCAGTGGATTTCTGGACTCAAACATTACAGTGAGTATCAATTCTTTATGTAAGAGAGAAATGTTTACAATACCTTTGGTGTTTCCAAAGGCCAAAGATAGAAAAATACTGTACCAGCATTTAAGTGTAGAACCATTCTTGGTCACCCATTCTCATAAGGGAATTTTAGACAGAAAAGCCCACCTGCCCTTAAATTTCTTCTCCATTGAGAAATATAATATAATAACTAGTTTTTGTGGGTACTACTGTAGGACAGAGGGTGATTTTAGATTATCTAGCTAACTCAATATGAAGTCATTTATCGAGTGTGTGTGTGAGAGAGAGACAGACAGAGAAGGGAGGGGAGAGAAGGAAGAATAGGGAACTGGAGACGAAGAAAGAAACAGACATCCTTTAGAAACTACTGAAAACCAAAGAGTGTGAAAATAAACAGTATGAAAATAAGAAATGCAGTTAGGGTTTTTATAGCTTCTAAAAGCCAGACTAATTCCATCAAGAACCACAACTCATCAATGGAGAGAGATTTCTAATGGGAAGCCTGGCTACAGGTAGAGCATGGGTGATTCACTCCATATACAAACTCCATGACTCACCTGTTTAGAGATGAGCTTGGCTCACAGTGAGCTCATTCTGAAGTTGTTTGGGTGATTTATTAGCTCCTAGATCCCTTTGGGTTTAAGCTTGAATGTCTGGAGATATCCAAAAGCTGTAATATTTCCTTTCTTATGTTTCTCAAGTTAAGATGAGTTGAACAAATTATATTGGGAAGGTTAAAAAAATCTTTTAATTATCTGTATTCCTGAAGGAATCATACTTTAAGTATACCAATCAGACAATTTCCATAAAGGCAAAAAGTATACTATACTACTAGAAACAATGTGAAAAGATTATAAACCTTAGTTCATCAAAAAAATTCAAGCTTTGTGAAAGGAAAACTTAAATCTGTGTAACTAACTTATGAGACCTTGGACAATGTCCATATTCTTTTTAAACCTCAATTGTAAAGCCAAATAAATATGACTTTGCATTTAAAAAAATACGTATGTGATGGACTCATTAACTCTATAAGTAAGTTTAAGAAGGATTCAGAAGATGTTTGCTTTAAAAAGTAAGAGGAAACAATAAATAAAGCCTAAATAATCCAGAAACCTACCTGAAAACCAGAATTGCTTCTGCCCAGTAGCAGATTCTATCTTGGTGAATTTATAAACAAGGAAAATGTGCTATTAATGGTAAAAGTCCAGTTTCACACAAAATTTCAAGCTGGAAAACCGTTTTCTAAGTGTAATACTTATCATATATTAGTAGATACATGTATGTGCATAAAACAAAACTCACAGCAGAAGCTAAAATTCCTAGAAATTTTGTCTATTGCTTCCCATATCTCCCATTCTTTTGCTCTTTCCAATTCGGCTTTTTCCTCCACCACTGAAGCCAGTTCTTTATAGCTTGTCTATCATCCTACTGATAAATACAATGAATGCATTTCAGATCTTTGTCAAATTTTCTCTGAAATCTGGAAATGTTGTATATTGTCTTACCTTGTCATTGACAAATCACACTTTTTTATAGTTTTATTTCTTTTCTTAATTATGGTAAAAACACTTCACATGAGATTGCACCCCTTAACAATTTTTTAAGTGCACAATACAGCACAGTTAACTACAGACAAAGTGTTGTACATCAGAGCTCTAGAACTTATTCATCTTATATAATGGACCTTTTCTATCCATTGACAAACAACTCTCATTTCCTCCATTCCCCAGTCCCTAGAAACCACCATTATGCTCTTTCTATAAGTCTGATTCTGTTAGAAACCTCATTTAAGTAGAATAATGCAGTATTCATCCTTCTGTAGCTGTCTTACTTCACTTAGTGTAATATCCTCATGTTATCATATTTGGCAGAGTTTCATTCTTTTTCAAGGCTGAATTATATTCTATTGTAGGTATATGCCACATTTTCTTTACTCATCACCCATCAATGGGTGTTTAAGTTGTTGCCACATTGTGGGTATTGGGAATAATGGTGCAAGGAACATGGGGATGCCAGATATCTCTATTAGTTCTTGATTTCAATCCTTTTGGATATATATCCAGAAGTGAGGGTGATGAAGGATATGGCAGTTCTATTTTCATTTCTTTGAAAAACCTCTATAATGTTTTCTATAGCAGCTATACCATGTTATATCTTATCAATCTTGTACAAGGCAATTTCTCCACAACCTTACCAACACTAACCCTTGTTTTCAATTTCTCAAGGCCTTACAACAAATTATTTGCATCATCCTCAATCTAAACATTTGAGGTCATTTAATTTAACATGATCATTTAAACAGATGAGGAAACTAAGGCTCCTTGCCCTTAAATAATTTTCTGCTTCCTCCTGTGAATAAATAAAAGGGCATCACTGTCTTCACTATCAGTAATATCCACAAATACTTATCTTATTTAGAGTCACTCGTATTGTTCCAGGCACTTTATGTATGTGTGTGTGCCTAATTTTTATATATTTACATGAGATATATTTTATAAATATATATTTATATATATTATATGTAATTATATATCCATTTAATTTTCACAATTGTATTATTATTCTTAGTTTCAAAGGAAGAAAGTAGAGATTGGACACCTTGCTCAAGGTCATCTACTGGGTAGGTGGAAGAACCATACTTTGACCCCAGAGATAATTGGCACTTCTCTTCCTTTCTCTGCTCTAAGCATAAACATACTGACTAAATCTTCCAGGCATGCATGAGAGCTGGATCCAACTGAATGCAGCCAAAATGAAGTTGTGACAAGAGGCTTGATGGCACCTAGAAAGGGAGGTCAATGCACTTTGTCCCTGTCCCTACTCAATCCTTGCTTTGGCACCATGTCTCAAACAGCAGATGCAACTCTCTCTCTGGCTCCCTTCAGTCAGCTTCTCATCCACAGCCTTGCTCCCCTTGGGCTCCTACATCTCTCTATGTCCCTTCAGACCTAGAGGTGGCAATAAAATTGCACTGTTGTTAGGATTTAGGTGCCTCACTATGCTTTGCTTGTTCACATCTCTTCATTTGATTTATGGAGGTTTATTCTCAGTAATCTGACCAATAATTCTCAAATTCCATTGAAACTCGTCTCATTTTTTTTTTTGTTGTTTTTGAAAATTAAATGCTTTGGAAATTTGTTAGGGAGTAAAATCATTTCTATTTATTTAAGTGAGGGGGGGCATTCCAAGATTTTTGGATAAATGAAACACTCAAGCCAGGATTTAAAGAATGGACAAGATTACTATTCTTAGAAATGAGGAAATGATCTGTAAAATGCAGAGATCTTTACTCTCAGCTTAAAATATTAACTCTTTACATTTTATCCATGTGATCAAAATAATATATCTTAAGGGAGATACGTGTGGATATGAGGAAGAAAGAAATATCTCTTGACAACTGTCAGGTAGGATCTGGTCTGACACTAAAAAAGCTAAGCTATAGTAACATCAATATTATTTATACTAAATTTTTTAAACGATTTATTTATTTACTTATGATAGACAGAGAGAGAGAGAGAGAGAGAGAGAGAGGCAGAGACACAGGAGGAGGGAGAAGCAGGCTCCATGCCAGGAGCCCGACATGGGACTTGATCCTGGGACTCCAGGATCGTGCCCTGGGCCAAAGGCAGGTGCCAAACCGCTGAGCCACCCAGGGATCCTATTTATACTAAATTATAATCTGTAATATCAATAATTTCACAGAGTATCAACATGAGAAAAGGTTACTTGGTAATGGTAATGAAGCAATATAAAAACAGGGTCACTCAGTAATAATGTTGGAAATCTAGACAAAATCAAGAGTAGTGACTAAACCACAAAA
This sequence comes from Canis lupus familiaris, assembly GCF_011100685.1. Taxonomy (NCBI): domain Eukaryota; kingdom Metazoa; phylum Chordata; class Mammalia; order Carnivora; family Canidae; genus Canis; species Canis lupus. The sequence goes on along the minus strand of NC_049239.1, from coordinate 39,923,519 downwards.
ATGATCAAATATCTTCACCTGGTGAATATAAGGAACTATTGCTTCTTTGCCAATTAAAACTTTAGCCCGACTCCAATTTGTCCATGTTCTCAATAAAAACCATTAACATATCAAATCATAAAAATTCAGCTACTCCATGACAGCATCTAATCCAGAGTGTAACCATGAGTTCTTGAATTCTATCCCAGATAGCCTCAGAGGATAAAATCCTATATCAAGATTGAGCCCCCTTACTGAGATGTGCCTGTTTCCCATGGTGCTCAACCTTTCTTGTTGAACCAAGCAACAATAACACAACTGACCGGAGGTTGTTCCTGGTGGTCTTTGCCTGGAGAACACTGACAAATGAAATGGTGCAAATTCTGGGATTTATTTCAAAATAACATTTGGGGGCTGATAGATGAAGAAGTATAGATAAAATATATTTGACCATTAATGTAGACACTGAAGCTGGAAAATTATTATTGAGGTAGGGATTATTATATGAAAACTTCTCATTCTGTATATGTTTGAAAATAAAAATGTCCCTAATAAAAAGGTTTATTAATAGTAATTCATTTACTAAAAGGATTTTAAAAAGTTTTAAAATTTGTATGTAGTCATATTAGTTGAGGAGTTAAAATATCAGTACATCTATTAAAGTATTGTTGCAGAAGCCAGCAAGTCTATACAAAGGAAAAATAAAATACATAAATTTTTTGAAAAAATAAATAAAAACATGTTTCACAAATAATGTGATCAATAAAACCCAAATCACAATGAACTGGAATAATAAAATTTCATCAGAAATGGCACTCTTACTAGAAATGTCAAAAAACACAATGGGGTGAGCACCTAGGTAGTGCATAGGTTGTGTGTCTGACACTTGGTTTCGGCTCAGGTCATTATCTGAGGGTCATGAGATTAAGCCCTGTGTCAGGCTCTATGCTCAGCATGGAGTCTACATAAGACTGTCTCTCCCTCTTCCCCTGCCCCTCCTCTGCTAAAATAAATAAATAAATCTTTAAAAAAACAAACTGGGAAAAATTTATTAACAATATTGTGAAATCTATTATATATGTGTGTATTGATCAAAGACATACAGTAAAAATATTTGAATAAAAAATTACTAAGGAAATACAATCATTGGCTTAGAAATAATAATGTACTTTTTTTTTTTAAAGATTTCATTTATTTATTTATAAGAGATACAGACAGACAGAGCATGAGCAGGGGGTGAAAAACAGAGGGAAAGGAAAAAGGACCAGGACCCAGGGACCCCAGGATCACCACCAGAGCCCGGGGCAGATGCTCAACTCACTGAGCCATCCAGGTGCCCCAATAATCTACTATGTTGTTTCTTTTCTTTTAGATCATTTTATTCAAATTATTCTATAATTTACTAAAAAATCCTTAAAATGTTTTATTTATTTTATTTATCAGGTAGCTCAGAGTCTAATGAGAGAGATGGGAAATGCATATTATAATATAGCATGAGAAATATAACAATGACATAAGGAAGACACAGAGTATCCTGAGAAATGATCAGTCAACATTCTTCCCCCTTTGGGGGATCAAGTGAAGAGAAAATTCTGTGAATTTAGTGAGAATTTTATGAAGATCTTAACTTTTGATCTTGAACTAAGAAGATGAGAGCAAATTAGCCTTTGAAAAGAGGAAAAGCTGTGGGAAAGTATTTCAGTGACACAGAATATGCAAAGACAAGATGTACAGCCACGTTGAAGGAGAAGAATTTTGTGGTGGATGTAGAAGGAAAAAGCAGGAGAAATTAGAAAAGACAGGACAATGGACACAGAACATTGTAGATCATACAAATGAGTTTTGCCTAAACCCCGTAAGAGAATGAAATATTAGAAACGCCCCCTATGCAAGAGAGATATATCAGATGCATTTCAGGATCTCCCTCAAACAAGATACTGGCTTAATATTATGGAATCAATCAATTTGAAAGAGACCTGTATGTAAAAACATAACAATTTGTGGAATTCAAAATGGAAAAAAATTACATGTTGCAGCTGATTATGTATGCCTTGAAAAATGAGAGAATTTAGAGGTGTGATTAATAGTGTACTATTCCTTGGGCATGATATGGAGTTCATTGTTAGAATAAGATTCTTGTTTGGGAGAGAATAAGAATCGCTTTTTCATTGATATGTATGTAGACCTTTTTAGTATCTTGCCCAGCACATAATAAGCAACCAAAAGATTTTAGTCACTGTTATTATGATGATCATTAATATTCTACTCATAATCATTATATCATCAATTTGCAGTTTGCAGACTAATTTAATATCCATTGTGGATTGAATCTTCAAAATATCCCTGTGCTGTAGGTAGTAGTTTCATTCTTAATTGAGGCTCAGAATTTATGGCCTTCCCAAGAGCACATGGGTAGATAGAAGGGCCTGCGTGCAAACCTAGATCTGGCTTCACATCCCTGTCCCTTCCCACTACACTATTTTATCTCCCAAAAGAAGTAGTCCAAGGTAGAGGAAATAGCCATCCCCAAGGAATCAGAAGATTATCTCCACACACTCAAACTTTACTCCAGATTCATTAATCCTAAACTGAAAATGTATGTTTGCTGAGATTGGTTTCAGTTAATATGTCCCAATGAAAAAACTGAAAAACCAGTCATTTTAATAAGGTCCCTTGAAACTGATTAGCAAGTAGCCTACTTGAAGCAATTACAGTAGAGAATTCTGTTTGCAATGAAGAGTTTTATAACAAGACACAGAGAGATAGTTTCATCATCAATACTGGAGTAAACTCTGACTTCAGTTTTTCTTAATGACTTTGATTATTTAATTAAAATCACCAAATGAAGAATGGCAGTGACAGAAGCTGGCATTTTTCTTAATTTCTCAGATATTCTGAACCTTTGGATCCCGATTAAAAGTGGAAAAGCTAACTAACTGCTTTCATGTTATATAGTAAGGAGGGCAATAGTCACTCTGGAACTTTTAAATTCTATGCCAAGATACTGCATATTCAGCAGTACCAAATAATTTGGAAAAAATAATCAGTAATGAAAATCTTTCAAATTCAGTGTCAAACTACTGCTTTTTCACAATTACAACTTTGACATTTGGTATGACCAGAAAGCCAAGCTAGAATGCATTGAAGGAGAATAATGGATATTTAATCCTTTAATGAACCAAGAAAGCCAAAAGAGCCAGCTGGGTAAAAGCCTACTCAAGAGAGACAGAGAGACAGAGAGACAGAGAGACAGAGAGACAGAGAGAGAGACAGAGAGAGAGAGAAGATAGAAATATTAAATAGCATATATACTAGCAACGTAACATGGCATATGCCACCTGCGCACAGTAGGCATGCAGGTGATGGTCTCTGAGCTGCAATAATTAGGTGAAATATTGATTTCTGCAAACCTTCTAAATATAGATTATAAGCTAAACTATGATAAAATGCCTATGACCATGTCTGATCATTTTCTAGAAGCAGGACAGTACATAAATCTCCTCACAATGCAAACATCATATTGAAAGGTATCGAACTGTCACTCCATGGGAAAACAAAACAAAACAAAACAAAACAAAACAAAAAAACTTGTTTGAAGGAACAAATCAAATTTGTACTTTAGCAGTAACAGAGAAATAATCACATAAGTAAGTGTATTTAAATAAAAACTGAAGAAATACAAACAAAAGACATATGCAGGGAATTATTCATTCAGTGTCAAATTGGGTAATGAAAGAAAAAAGTCTCATGTCAATTGAATTAGGAATTAAAAGTACAAAGCAAAAATAACAAAATAGAAGATTAATTTTAGCTGCTTATTCTGTAGTTCCTAACACAAACTGGCACTCAGTAAATTACTGTTGAACAATAAAAGAATATTTCAGAAAATTTTTGGCAACTTGGCCCCAAGAAGTGGCAAGCTTGATTTTTTTTTCAAATTTTTTATTTAAATTCTAGTTAGTCAACATACAGTGAGATACTGGTTTCAGGAGTAATTTAGTGATTCATCAGTTACATTCAACACCAAGTGCTCATCACAGTGTCTCCTCCTTAATGCCCATCCCCAACCCACCTTCCTTCATCACCTCTGTTTGTTCTCTATCTTTAAGAGTCTCTTATGGTCTGTTTCCCAATCTCTCTTTCTTTTTTCATCTCTCCCATGTGTTCATCTGTTTTGTGTATTAATTTCCACACATAAGTGAGATCACATGATATTTGTCTTTCTTTGACCTACTTCACTTAGCATAATACACTTCATAACAAATGGCAAGGTTTCATTTTTTTTGATGACTGAGTAGTTTCCATTGTTTATATATGCCACAACTTCTTTATCCCTTCGTCAGTTGATAGACATTTGGGCTCTCTTCATAGTTTGACTATTGTTGATAATGCTGCTATAAACATTGAGGTGCATGTACCCCTTCAAATCTGTATTTTTGTATCCTTTGGGCAAATACCTAGTAGTGCAATTGTTAGATTATAACCTTATTATTTTAAACTGGTGTTTCCTCTTTATCATATTTACTTAATCATTGGTAAAATATACATTCCTGATATTTAAATGTTATTATTTAGAATATAAATGACAAAGTTACATTTTTATCAATAATTAAACATCCATAAAAGAGAAACACCTTTTTTATTTTTTTATTTTTTTAATAAATTAATTTTTTATTGGTGTTCAATTTGCCAACATACAGAATAACACCCAGTGCTCATCCCGTCAAGTGTCCCCCTCAGTGCCCGTCACCCACTCACCCCCACCCCCCACCCACCTCCCTTTCCACCACCTGTAGTTCATTTCCCAGAGTTAGGAGTCTTTATGTTCTGTCTCCCTTTCTGATATTTCCCACACATTTCTTCTCCCTTCCCTTATATTCCCTTTCACTATTATTTATATTCTCCAAATGAATGAGAACATACAGTTTGTCCTTCTCGGATTGATTTACTTCACTCAGCATCATACCCTCCAGTTCCATCCACGTTGAAGCAAATGGTGGGTATTCATCGTTTCTAACGGCTGAGGAATATTCCATTGTATACATAGACCACATCTTCTTTATCCATTCATCTTTCGATGGACACCGAGGCTCCTTCCACAGTTTGGCTATTGTGGACATTGCTGCTAGAAACATCGGGGTGCAGGTGTCCCGGCTTGAAACACCTTTTTTAAAGAACAGACTTGGCAAAGTGTTATACACACACACACACACACACACACACACACACACATATATATATGTCTCTGTATATATAATCATTAATATTAATGCAGAAAAAATGCAGTACTGTTGGGAGTCAAATTTGTTGAGTCTTCAGTTAGTACCAGGAACTACAGTTAAAGAGACCTGAACCTCTACTCATACAATGGATAACAAAGAGATAAACAAACCAAGTAAAAATAATGTATAGTGAAAAATGATATTGAGTTAAAAAAAAGTAAATTGAGGAAAGTTGGTAGTAGTGGTAGCAATCAATACTTATATAGTATATATGCTAATCCAAACATGATTCTAGGTTTTTTTCACACTTAGGGAAAGAGAGAGAGACAGAGAGAATCTTAAGTAGGCTCCGCACTCAGCTCAGAGCTCAATGCAGGGCTCGATCTCACAACTCTGAGATCATGACCTGAGCCAAAATCAATTAACTGACTGAGCCACACAAGCACCCCTAGATCTTTTTACATTTAAACTCATTTAATGGTCAAAGTAGCACTTGAGGCAATTACTATTATTATCTTTGTTTTGTTTATTTATTTATTTATTTATTTATTAAATTTTTATTTATTTATGATAGTCACACAGAGAGAGAGAGAGAGGCAGTGATATAGGCAGAGTGAGAAGCAGGCTCCATGCACCGGGAGCCTGACGTGGGATTCGATTCCGGGTCTCCAGGATCGCGCCCTGGGCCAAACGCAGGCGCCAAACCGCTGCACCACCCAGGGATCCCTTATTTATTTATTTTTAATTTAAATTCAATTAGCCAACATATAGTACATCATTAGTTTCAGATGTAGTGTTCAATAATTCATCAGCTGCATATAACACCTAGTGCTCATCACATCACATGTCCTCCTTAATGCTCCAGTCACCCAATTACCCATCCCCCCACCTACTTCCCCTCCAAGAACCCTGTTTGTTTTCTATAATTAAGAGTCTCTCCTGACTTTCCTCCCTCTCTGATGTCTTCACATTCAGTTTCCCCTTCCTTCTCCTATGATCCTCTGCGCTATTTCTTAAATCCCACTTATGAGTGAAACCACGTGATAATTGTCTTTCTCTTCTTGACTTATTTCACTCAGCACTATTTTTGTTTGAAAGATGATGAAAACAAGACTCAGGATGCTACATAACCAAGTATTTTAATGGCAGAGTCAAAGTTTAGACCCAGATAATCTGGTTCCAGTGTTTTCACATTTCACCATTGTGAAAGTGTCCAGAGGTGAAGGAGTAAGGTATCTAAGTAAGAGAATTCTAGGTACAGTAACAAAAACAAATACCTAAGGCTAGTATGCCCTGGAGTATCTGAAGTCAGTGCAGAGAGAAGGATAGAAAGGGAATATAGGGATGAAGATTGAGGTCAAAAAGCCAACAATGGCCAGATCATTCCAAGTCTTGCCAGCCCTTGTAAGAATTTTAGATTTTACTCTGTGGCTCAGCGGTTTAGCGCCTGCCTTTGGCCCAAGGCATGATCCTGGAGACCCGGGATCGAGTCCCACATCAGGCTCCCTGCATGGAGCCTGCTTCTCCCTCTGCTTGTGTCTCTGCCTCTCTCTTTCTCTGTGTGTGCGTGTGTGTGTGTCTCTCATGAAAAAATAAATAAAAATATTTAGGTTTTACTCTGGGTATAACTGGCAACCATTGCAGGATTTCAAGTCAGAGACTGAAAGTATCTGGTTTATTTTTTTAAAAAAATAATTACCTTGTGTTAAAAATTAACTGTGGAGGGAAAGGATAATGGATGAGAACCCAGACTGGCAGCATCAGTGGGAAAAGGTGGTAGCTGGATGCTGCAGACATTGAAGGTACCATCAACTCGAATTCCTACCAGATTGAGTTAGAATATGAGCAAGAGGAGTCAAGGGTCACTCTATGGATTTTGCCTGGAGCAACCATAGTTTCCATGTGCTAAGATAAGAAGAGCTAGAGAGGAGCAGACTTAAGATAGAATTTGGTTTTGGACAATAAATCTGAGATGCTTGGTACACATCCAAGTAAAGATGTCTAAGATGTTGAATATGGGAATCTTGAATTCAGAGGAGTGTAGTGGGAGGAAGAGTTACATTGGGAGTAACTGATACATAGACACTGTTCAATGGTGTAAGACCAAGTGAAATGGACAAGTAAAAGCAGATTTGTAGATAAAAATAGACAAACTGAGAAAGCACTGAGCTTGAGACTCACCAACACTTAGAGGTGAAGGCAATGAACAGTAACCCATAAAACTGAAAAGGAATATCCAGTAGGAAAATCAAGAGGACGTAGGAATCCAAGTGAATAAAGCTAATCTAAGACTCGTTAATTTGGCAAATATTGTTGATAAGTGTTAATTAACACAGTCTTGTTAAAGGGATTTTTGAGAGAATAATGGGTGTAAAAATCTACTGGAATAAGTTCGAGAGAAGTAGGAGAACATAAGTTGCAGACAACATGTAAACACAAATAGCTTTCTAAGGAACATTGCTAGAAAAAAAATAGCAATGAGTAAAGAATTTTAAATTAGACATACCCTGCTATTCAACATTACCATTTTTTAGTGTTCTATACTAAAAGTACTGAACATTTGAAATAAATTTTGAATAAAATTTTAAATAATTTAAAAAATCACAAAATGTCAAATAGGAACTTTTATAGATATACTAGAAAACATGCTGTGGGAAGAAATTTTAATAGTATCTAAAATCCTAACATATTGCTGGTGAAAATATGGTAATTAAATATAGCAATATATCATGTACTCTATGAGCCCAATTTAATGAAAGATATAAAAATATAAAAGGAAAAAAAAAAAACAAAAGTCTCCCTAAACTTAAAGACATCTGGGTGGCTCAGTGGTTTCAGCATCTGCCTTTGGCCCAGGGTGTGATCAAGTCCACATTGGGCTCCTTGCATGGAGTCTGCTTCTCTCTCTGCCTATGTCTCTGCCTTTCTCTCTCTCTGGGTCTCTCATGAATAAATAAACAAAATCTTAAAAAAAAAAAAAAAACTCCCTAAACTTAAAGAACATTACCTTTGTAGATTATATATGTTTATATGTGACATATTTATTTTTATATTTGCACTTATATCCTCTTACATATAAAATTTTATAATCAGCATAAATATATATATGTCATTTATATTCTGTAAAAGATTTGTTTTACAAAACAAAGGAAACATAAAAAAGGCTTTAATAGGTTTCTAAAACTCCAAGGTGTTTAGTATAATCAGAAGCTAGTTGATTTTTTGAATTATTTTAATAAATAAAATGATATTTTTAAATTATAAATTAATAAGAAAGAGATGGATTATTTAATTAAGCAACATCAAGGCAATTAGCTATTTAGACAAATTGTTTGGTTCTTGCCTCAAGTCAAACAAATTAATGCCATATGACTTTATTTTCTTTTTTTTAATTTATTTTTTATTGGTGTTCAATTTACTAACATACAGAATAACCCCCAGTGCCTGTCACCCATTCACTCCCACCCCCCACCCTCCTCCCCTTCTACCACCCCTAGTTCGTTTCCCAGAATTAGCAGTCTTTATGCTCTCTCTCCCTTTCTGATATTTCCCACACATTTCTTCTCCCTTCCCTTATATATCCTTTCACTATTATTTATATTCCCCAAATTAATGAGAACATATAATGTTTGTCCTTCTCCGATTGACTTACTTCACTCAGCATAATACCCTCCAGTTCCATCCACGTTGAAGCAAATGGTGGGTATTTGTCATTTCTAATAGCTGAGTAATATTCCATTGTATACATAAACCACATCTTCTTTATCCATTCATCTTTCGTTGGACACCGAGGCTCCTTCCACAGTTTGGCTATCGTGGCCATTGCTGCTATAAACATCGGGGTGCAGGTGTCCCGGCGTTTCATTGCATCTGTATCTTTGGGGTAAATCCCCAACAGTGCAATTGCTGGGTCATAGGGCAGGTCTATTTTTAACTCTTTGAGGAACCTCCACACAGTTTTCCAGAGTGGCTGCACCAGTTCACATTCCCACCAACAGTGTAAGAGGGTTCCCTTTTCTCTGCATCCTCTCCAACATTTGTGGTTTCCTGCCTTGTTAATTTGCCCCATTCTCACTGGTGTGAGGTGGTATCTCATTGTGGTTTTGATTTGTATTTCCCTGATGGCAAGTGATGCAGAGCATTTTCTCATGTGCATGTTGGCCATGTCTATGTCTTCCTCTGTGAGATTTCTGTTCATGTCTTTTGCCCATTTCATGATTGGATTGTTTGTTTCTTTGGTGTTGAGTTTGATAAGTTCTTTATAGATCTTGGAAACTAGCCCTTTATCTGATATGTCATTTGCAAATATCTTCTCCCATTCTGTAGGTTGTCTTTTAGTTCTGTTGACTGTATCCTTTGCTGTGCAAAAGCTTCTTATCTTGATGAAGTCCCAATAGTTCATTTTTGCTTTTGTTTCTTTTGCCTTCGTGAATGTATCTTGCAAGAAGTTACTGTGGCCGAGTTCAAAAAGGGTGTTGCCTGTGTTCTTCTCTAGGATTTTGATGGAATCTTGTCTCACATTTAGATCTTTCATCCATTTTGAGTTTATCTTTTTGTATGGTACAAGAGAGTGGTCTAGTTCCATTCTTCTGCATGTGGATGTCCAATTTTCCCAGCACCATTTATTGAAGAGACTGTCTTTCTTCCAATGGATAGTCTTTCCTCCTTTATCGAATATTAGTTGACCATAAAGTTCAGGGTCCACTTCTGGGTTCTCTATTCTGTTCCACTGATCTATGTGTCTGTTTTTGTGCCAGTACCACACTGTCTTGATTATCACAGCTTTGTAGTACAACCTGAAATCTTATTTTCTTTTTAAGACTTTATTTATAGGGTAGCCTGGGTGGCTCAGCAGTTTAGCGCCACCTTCAGCCCAGAGCCTGATCCTGGAGACCAGGGATGGAGTCCCACGTCAGGCCCCCTGCATGGAGCCTGCTTCTCCCTCTGCCTGTGTCTCTGCCTCTCATAAATAAATAAATAAAATCTTAAAAAAAAATAAACTTTCTAACATCTAGGCATAAAACACACTAGGCTAGATGACAAAACAAATGATTGAATCAGAATCCCTCTAACAAGGTCACCGGGACAGGAAGGGACAATTATAAGCAAACGATGATAATACATTGGAAATGGTTGTGACATCTTGATTAGTTGTCATTTGGTTTTGTTTTTCTTTGTTTTGCTTATACAAATTGGATTTGATATACGTAACCAAAGACTAGTGATTTCATGGTGATATCATTCTAATTTGAATACAACCTAATGTTAATTTTGTTTTATGGACTTTTTGTAATTATAACTTTTTAATCACAGTTGTGCCCTGGAGGGTCAGTGACCCTAGGGCAGTCACATCTGGGGAACACTGAGAATTAATAATTCCTTAAGGAATAAAGACTTCATTGTATAAAGGCCTATATTATGCATTCACATACCCTAACTATCTGTGAGTCATTGGAAGGAGGCCCCTGCGAAAACATTCAGGGGAAGATTTCTTCCACAAGCAGGTAGGTTAAACAGGTACAGTTGGTCATTTCCACAGACCTCCTTCCCCAAGTTATCCAGTTTTCCCCATTAATAAGAAAGTAGAAAAAAAAAAAAAAGAAAAGAAAGTAGATGACCCTGTCTGGCTCTGCTCCAACTGGATGAAGCTGAAATCTATACACAAGAATGAATTAACCCTCCTACCATTTCCAAAACAGTCCTCCAGCATTTGTATATGTAAGTAGCCTTTCTCTCAGGATAAAATCTTGAGTTCAGGGATATGTATTTAAAAGATATTCATAAGCAAAAGTAATATATAAAAAGGGGAGCTGATTTTTCAAACTCTGAAACAGATGAAAGTATGGGCTTTGCATTTTTTTCTTTTTTTAAAATAGATGTACAAGGGAAGAAAATGAGCCTGATTCCAGTATGCATGCAAAGAAAAATAACCTAATACCAAAACTGTCAAGTCTCAAACATCCAAAGTGGGGGTTCCCTGGGTGGCTCAGGGGTTGACCTGCTGCCTTTGGCCCAGGGAGGGATCCTGGAGACCCAGGATCAAGTCCCGCGACGGGCTCCTTGCATAGAGCCTGCTTCTTCCTCTGCCTGTGTCTCTGCCTCTTTCTCTCTGTATCTCTCATGAATAAATAAATATTTTTTAAAAAATTCAAAGCGATCCCATTAGCACTTTCTCATTTCCCCTTTAGTTTTAAACCCAGAATAGTGAACTATAACCAATAGCTGTGGTAAGATGCCAGTTTAAGGAGACAAGCAAATTCCAAAATTCTATTTGGACACACCTCTCACAAGGTGAGCTTTGGCTCCATGGAGAAAGTGAATGAGAGAGTAAATTGTTTTCATGTCAGGTTTTATGTATTTGAGTATATATGTATCTTTGTGTATATACACATATGCGTATATGTACATCCATATACACCACATATGTATGTCTGTATGAATGCATGTATGTGAGCAGCCCGGGTGGCTCAGCGGTTTAGCGCTGCCTTCAGCCCAAGGCCTGATCCAGGAAACCCAGGATCGAGTCCCACATCAGGCTCCCTGCATGGAGCCTGCTTCTCCCTCTGCCTGTGTCTCTGCCTCTCTCTCTCTCTCTCTGTGTGTGTGTGTGTGTCTCTCATGAATAAATAAATAAAATCTTTTTAAAAAATGAATGCATGTATGTGTTTGCATATATATATATATATACACATACATACATGCATGCATATGTTTTATTTATTTTTGGAGAATGCACTAGGTACCGTTTACAGTGTTAAGATGAATCAATAAAGGAAGAAGAGAAAATTTAAAAGATGATTTTTCTGACCACTTAGACAAAACTGTTTCCCTTTGGGTAATACCTTTGGGGAGGAAAGGAGATTATCCTTTCTATTTGACACGTTGTATGTATTATGGATATGATACAGTGAGAATTTCTTATTGCTTACTTTCCTCCCAAAATTAAAGTTAGCTGTCACAATTTCAGATGTGGAAAGAGGCATATAACTCCCAATAACCACACCATATAGGTTGTCATAAGCATAGGCAAGTTATGTACAGAGATATAAGATAAATTCTGATGGTGGAGGTGAGAAGGCACTGAGGATCAAGGATCTTTTTTTATTTTTTATTTTTTTAGATTTTATGTGTTTCAATGAGAGACACACAGAGAGAGGCAGAGAGAGAGGCAGAGGAGAAGCAGGCTCCATGCAAGGCTCCTGATGTGGGACTCCACCCCAGGACTCCGGGGATCACATCCTGATCCGAAGGCAGGCGCTAAACCGCTGAGCCACGCAGGTGGCCTGAGGATCAAGGATCTAAGGAGGCTTTGTGAATATGGTGGCAACTGGAGAAAGATATGGCTTTGTATGTCCCATGAATATAGAATCCAATAAGAAGTGACTTTAACCAACCAAAGGAAGACTATCCATACTCTGGGCTATCCTGTTTGTCTGCTTCCTCCTCCTACCTAGTTACCTAAGTTGCATAATGACGGGCAGCTCAGATCCCTAAGCTGGACCTAGAGGCAATACTGATATATTCATACTTGTGGACATAAAGGTCATTGCTTTAACAATGAAAACTTTACAAACATCAGATGACAGAAGTGTTGCTTGCCAAAAACTATTCTTTCTCTTGACAAGGAGATTGCCACCTTTTAAAAGTATGCTGTTATTTCACTGAAAATTTACCAGAGATGGTGAAAAACATCTCTAATTACAAATGTTGGAAATAGTTAAAATAGAATTCCATAAATACCTTAATCCAAAGAATTATACTTTTATTTATTTTTTTCATATTTTATTTATTCAATCATATATGAGAGAGAAGCAGAGACACAGGCAGAGGGAGAAGCAGGCTCCATGCAGGGAGCCTGACGCGGGACTCGATCCCAGGTCTCCAGGATCACACCCTGGGCTGAAGTCGCTGAGCCACCTGGGCTGCCCAAATGATACTTTTAAAAATATATATATTCTAACCTTACTCACAAGTATATTTTTTAAAAATTTTTAGAACACAGTATTTGACAATGAATTAACATGCACACTTCAAAATTTACCTGACCCACAAGTGGAAAGAACATTTACCGGCCCGTTTTTTTTCCCCATAAAATATCCTGATTAGCTTCTCCCATTGAGCATCCTGCTTAACTTTTCATTTAGCATAATGCATATTTATTAAAATAGAGAAAATAGCTATTTAAAAAATATATAGTAATATATTAAGGTCTTGCTCCATCAAGAAGAAAATAAGGGAGCAGGAAATTTTAAAAAATTGATTTCTTCTCCTTATCTAAATAAATAAAATAAAACTATAATTTCTGAAGCTAACAGTTGATGCCTGTGACAATTCCCTGACCTAATAATTTGTCTCTGGCTCTGTCTTGTCTTTTTTCAGCAATTAAGGGACTGGAATAAATGGCTGAAAGGAATAGCACCAAGGTGACAGAATTCATTCTTTTGGGTTTTTCCGTCCACAGAGAGATTGAAATCATTCTCTTTCTGCTCATTTCAGTGGTCTACACTCTAACATTGGTAGGGAACCTAGGGATGATTTCTTTAATCCGATTGGATTCTCGACTTCACACACCCATGTACTTTTTTCTCAGTAATCTGGCCTTTATAGACCTCTGTTACTCCTCATCGATAGCCCCCAAGTTCCTGGAGACCCTCCTGACCAAGCACAGGTCTATATCTTTCTATGCATGTGCAACACAGCTGGGCTTTTTCTTGAACTTCCTGATTTCTGAGATGTTCCTTCTTGCAGTAATGGCTTATGACCGTTATGTGGCCATCTGCAATCCTCTTCTCTACATGATGATCATGTCTCGAAAGGTGTGTATGCAGCTGGTGATAGGCCCCTACTTATACAGCTTTTCTGTTGCTTTGCTCCACACAGTTGTTACTTTCCAACTGATGTATTGTGGCCCCAATATCATCAATCACTTCTATTGTGACGATGTTCCTTTGATGGCACTTGCCTGCTCGGACACCAGCCTCAAAGAAATCTTGATTTTCATCTTTGCTGGATTCAACATGATCAGCTCTTTGACCACTGTTCTTATTTCTTACTTATACATTGTGGCCGCCATCTTGAAAATCCAGTCTACAGAAGGGAGGTGCAAAGCTTTCTCGACTTGTGCTTCTCATTTGACTGCTGTGACTATATTCTATGGGACATTGATCTTCATGTATCTGCAGCCAAAATCAAACCACTCCCTTGACACAGACAAAATGGCCTCTGTATTTTACACAATAGTAATTCCTATGCTAAACCCCATTATCTATAGCTTGAGGAACCAAGAGGTAAAAAATGCCTTAAGAAAAGCAACTGACAAGTGTTATGTCCTGTTTCTAACAAACCTAAAAAAATGACTTGGAACAATGTCTCATTTGAAGCAATGCCATATGTAGATATATTGTTTTATAATCTTAATATTAGAATTTTTGATGGAGTAAATTCATTTTTACCATTCTTTATATGAGTAAAATTATTTTGTCCATGAGTTCTATTCCTCATGTAGTTTATAATAAGATGAAATGTTTAAAGGTGTAGAATTTAGACTTTTAACAAATTGCTAGTGTTTGGGTATATGACTGTGATAGCCCTGACCTGGATAGCTCCTATTCAATTGATAATAAGAATCAACTGCTTCTTTCCAAAGTGTTTCTGTTTCATATATGAGTAAAAGAGAGAGGAGGGGGCAGGGAAGCTGGTGAAGTAAGTTTCTTGTCCAATTCCATGTCATTTCATAGCCTGCCCCCAACTGTACCTGGTCTGCAAACCATCACTCCTTACTCTGCCTCTGACCTTAGCTCGATTCACTACTGGCCACTCCCTAGTATTACACAATTATCATATCCTTTGAGAAGATACCATTTTTCAATATGCAGATCGAGAATCAGGATTACCTTTTGGAAAGCTCAACTTCCCTTTATTACTCTGTCAATGCAAAAATGTAGACCTATCCCTAAAGTCCCTCAGGGAAGCTGTTCTTTCCAAAGTTCCTTTGAAGTTTGGAGATATGAGGACTTTACAAAGGTCTGGGAGACAGGCAAGGATAGCTTAAAAACATATGATAATTATGGTTGCTATCACATTCCAAGAATATAGCTCCATATTGCAATGATTATAAAACAAAATAATCCAAAATCCACTTAAACTTTCAACTGTAATGTAATAGATTTATTTTTCACTCATAAATTCAAATGTTCAATGTCTACTGTGCAGCTGATATTGTGAGCCAAAGCAAACACATTCCTGCCTGATAGGGCTGAACAGTCTGATAGAGAAGGAAGATATCAATCAAATTATTACAAAAACATACTTTTAATTTTCATAGGAGTTAGTAACACTCAGAGAGAATTAAAGGGTCAGAAAAGGATTATTAAGGCAAGTAATGTGCCACCAAAGCAAAAATTCCAGTAGCATGAGCTACTAGCCAGAAATCTCAAAAGTCTTTCAAGTGGGAGAGCATTGCATTAGGCCCCAAGGAGAACAAGGGTATGTATGCAATGAGGTGGTACCAGTAGGAAAAACAAATATCCTGAGCCTATTGAAAAAGAAAAGGACAGATTCTCAGTCCTGATTCTTTTTGATGAAGCCCACCAGCTGCTGGTGCAAATACAGAACAAATATCTCCAGTACAAATACCCCTTCTATTTCGCTAGTCTGCCAATATGATGTGATATGCCTGGGGTTGGCTCAGACATAGGATTTAGGATTTCAGTCTGGCAAACTCAAGTCTTAGGAGAGGGTTTGATGAATTTATCTTCTACAGTATATCCCTCTCAGTGTCTAATACAAACCCTGTAATTACTCTGAATGGTGGTGGAGGAGTTGAGTGAATGAATTTATAAGGAGACAAAAGGAACACAGTGCAGACTGCTTTCCTGTTTACGAGGACCCTGTCCCCTCTGAGAATCTCCTCCCTCACAGAGGTGGAATGTGGCATCTGTCATTGCACTAGAAGCCCTCTCTAAAAACACAGTACATTGGGGTGATCACATGACTGAGAATAAGCGAATCAGATGTCATTCAAGGGAATTTGTTATTGTAACCCTGTAAGTCCAATGGGTCTCATCTGATCACTTAATCTTAGGTTAAGTGAATGCTGGAGCTGAGGTTTCCATTTAAGACTTCCCCATGCACTGAGAAACACTGTCTGTAGAGAAGGAAAAATAAGAAATCCGAACAAGAAATCTTTTAAGGCCCAATTACTGGTTTCTTGTGAACCTGGTTATGCTCTGTGCCCTTGAGTTTCATAAAATACCACTGTAATTGTAGTATTTAAAAACTAAAACTGAACCACATATTTTTATTTTTATTAAGCCAATTTGAGTGGTTTCTGTGGCTTTGAAGTAAAACAACATTTTTTTGTAAGTCTTAATTTCTAAAAAAAAAAAAAAAAAAAAGTCTTAATTTCTAACCTTGGGAGTTTCCTGGGTGAAATCTGAGACTGGCTTCCTTACACAAGGGCAGAGAGACCATAGAGGCAGAGAACTCCAGATTGGATGGTGGCAATTTCATAAGCAATGAAACTTACATGTGAAGCTTGTCTCAGGTGGCCATAAGATATGCAAATCTCCACAAGTACATACTAGAATCTTAAAAGTTTATACAGAAGCCTTCACAGGGTTCAGTCACATATATATCCAGACGGTCTTCAACAATACCTGCTCTCCAAAGCTACAATCTTGAAATGACTCCTACTGTGGGAGTACATTCCAAGGATACAGGGAGGAGTAAGGAACCTCTGATTGCCCTAGTCCAGTTTGAGGGTCAAAGGCAGTCATGTCCTCTCAATGACCTCATTCAATAGTAAGACAAGTTGAAGGTGAATGGATTCTAAATAACTCCGTCTGCTGATCTATAAAACTATGCTGTTATGACCTATGTATTGTGGTAGGTGTTAGAATCAATGTGGTGATAGAGCCAATACATTTTGTTCATTCAAATAATTAAGTTATAAACAATTAACAGTGAACAAAAAAAATGAAGTTCATCATCAAATGAAGCCATACTAACTGTATTGCCAGGGTGACATATGATTGCTTACCTACCATGAGCTGATTCTTCTTTTTATTCTCTCTGTCATCCTTGTTTTCATCTCAAGAGCCTCATGATCCAAACCCAGGCATGACCAAAAAACAAAATCTGTCTCGGCATCTTAGTTAAATAGAAGCTAGTTCTGGAATCTTGAGGTCTTAAGTTCAAACCTAAGTTTTACCACTTCCAGCTAAGTGACATTGGCTAATATCTCTGGCTCCTCAAAAACATGTCCTAGTGGTGAGAAAAAGATGAAAAGTGGCTTTAACATTTTTAAATTCTGAATACATGGTGCTTATGAAGCTTGGAAACTTCTAAAGCTGATTACTTTCTAGTAACTTTTGGCACCCACTTTTGGCACCCACTATCAAAATCATGTCTACAGGTAAATCTTGTGACATAAAGTACAATTCATTGAACAGTTTGGGAAGCATATTGGATAACTGAGTTCTCTTCAATGTTGTTTGAATATTATATAACTAACATTCACCAGTGGTATAATGACAGAGACTTTCACAACAGACCTTACTGGATTTTGTCTCGCTCAAACCATATAATAGTTTAGACATTGCAGAAATTATGACTCTGAAAAAAAATAAGACAAGGGGATTTATAAAAACCCTATTGGAAGTAGTACCTGATAGACAGTACCCCCCAAGAAGTTGTCATGTGCATTATACAATATAATATATGCACAGTAACTATATATATATATATATATATATATATATAGAGAGAGAGAGAGAGAGAGAGAGAGAGAGAGGTGTGTGACTGTGGACATCAGTTATGTTTTCTGAGTTTTAGACTATTACGCCTTATGACTTTGCCTCATCGACACATCACGTTTATTATTTGTTTTACATATTTTTCTTAAATTAATTCATAATTTTATCTAAATAAATCGGAAAACTGAACTTTAGATGACAACCACTGCAAATGAGAAAGAGCCTCATAAATAAACAGAAAGTAACAAAAATTAATAAATTTATTGATGTTAAAGGAGTGAATTCTTGTGACAAAGGAGTCTCCTGTCCTCATCATAATGAAAAAAATGAACATTATGAATTTTCTGATATATAAAATCCGACCTTTGGCTGCCAGACTTCGTCCTATTAAAACTTTGGTTGATGAGATTTCAAATTATGGTCAGATACAAGATTCTTCTCACTAACATTACATTCTTTGGTTCTGTATTTAGGAGTTTTTATCAAGGGTTATACCAGAATCCAAACTATGGAGTAGAGTTAGAGTTATTAAACTGCTTCCCAAAGTAGGAACATGGTTAATTATCAAACAACACACACTGAGGATAGAACATATGATTGTATTGAGACTTGGGTGGAAGATTCGGAACGCAAATCTGTTTTCAGAAGCCCATGAGGGTATGAACATTACAGAACAATTTTTTGGTTAATCAATGGCCATCAACATCCTGAAGGTCATGAAAAAGACATGAATTCTCTCTCTTTTCCTTATGAAATTTTAGATTTCATATGAAACCAATATGGAGGACCATGCATATAGAGAAAATAGCCTAGGAAATCATGCTGAATTCTGACAAACTCACCTCTAAATCAACATTTATTAATATCAGACTTATTTATGCATTCCTCCGATGTTTACACTTAACACAATTTTATGTACACTGTGAATGACAATAATATGTCAGTTTTGATAATATAGTTGTATGTGTAGAATAAAGCAGTCCTAGCAATTAGAGTCCATTCCTGGGGTAAAGCATCATTAGATTGGACCTTTTTATGTACCTAAGAGCTGCCTTTAGAAAATCTTTGCTATGTTAGGACTTTTATGCCTCAACATTTATAATAGGTAGCAACATATCAAAAAAATATTTTCTTCAGCATCACTACCCCAAGTTTGCTTTGGCAATTGCTTTGTTGACTGCCTCTTTCACATCCTTGTTCCGCAGACTGTAGATCATGGGATTCAGCATGGGGATCACTGTGGTATAAAACACAGCCACCATTTTTCCCTGCTCCACAGACTCTTCAGTGGGACGCCTGAGATACATGAATATGAGAGTCCCATAAAACATGGTAACAGCTGTCAAGTGGGACCCACATGTGGAGAATGCCTTCCTCCTGCCATCAGCGGAGCGCATGCGTAGCACAGCGACTACAATGAGGGTGTAAGAGATGAGGACCACAGAGAGAGAGTATGTGAAGTTAATTCCAGCAATAACAATCATCGTGTATTCTTTGATGTGGACCCCCCCACAGGCAATCTTGATGAGAGGAGGGTCTGCACAGTAGAAATGGTTGATTTCAAAGTTTCCACAGAAATACAAGCCATATGTCCATAGTGTACATATTAGACTAACAGAGAACCCATAGACATAAGGCACAGAGATAAGCTGAACACAGACGGTCCTGGACATTTTACTGCCATAAAGCAGAGGGTTGCAGATGGCCATGTAGCGATCAAAAGCCATCACTGCCAAGATATAAACCTCCACATGCACGAGGGCAATGAAAAAGTAGCACTGCACCAAACACCCTACGTAGGAAATGGTTTTTGTCCCTGATAACAAGTTTTCCAGCATTTTGGGGGTAACATTGGAAGAGAACCACACATCCACGAAAGACAATGAAATGTCTTTCACGAATGACTCAAGAAAAAGTACATAGGGCTCTGAAGCTGAGGACTGATGCTGATCAAAAAGATCATGCCAATGTTCCCTAACAGAGTGATCATGTAAACTACCAGGAATACCACAAAAAAGAGAACTTGAAACTCCTGACGACTGGTCAAGCCCAGAAGAATAAATTCCGTCACATCTGTGAAATTTGGCATTGCCTTAACATAGAGCCAGTCTGTAGTACCTATGGGGAAATAAAACACATGAATGGATCTGTTTTGTTCTTGCAACTTTTGAGCCACATTTATCCTTATTCTAATTAAAATAATTAAAAATCAATGCAATTTTGCCCCATGTCCATGATTAGAATATATAGGCTTCTTTGTTTCCTTTAGTAGGTCTTATAGGTATTAGTTACAATAAATATATATTGGTTTTTTTATCAGTAAAATAGACAACTCTGTACATTGTTATCATGTATTATTAATATTGAACATTTACATTTTGACAGATTATTACACTAATGTTAAAAATCCCAAGACACAAATATGAATCATATCAGACTAAAAGTCAGGGAATGGCTAGATTCTCTCCAATTTATGGACTTACATAAGTTGATGTTACAATCTAGTTTTTACATATTTGCCCTACCTGTTGTCAGCATATGCCATTATATGCCTTGAACATATGAAACCATTAACCATATTTTATTCCGTTTAGCTAAACATTATGCTTGTCTGTATGCTGCACCCACTATCAAAATCATGTCTACAGGTAAATCTTGTGACATAAAGTTTAGGTGACATGTTATTTCAGATTCCACTGGTTTTCAAAATCAATCAGTTCTACACCTTCTTATTCATGTTCACACTTAATGTTCTCTCAAGGAAAAGGTTTCTAAATAATATTTTCCCTATTTACTACACTTTACCAGCTTTTTTCCTTCAAGAAGTAAAAACTTTCCATAAATTCTTAAGGTTGTATCTGTAGGATTAGCACCATCTTAGGGAGTTGAGCTCTCCATAATAAAAGTGTTTAAAGGATATATTACTCTCTTATCAATGGGCCTTTGTTTATAACTGCTTACCTTAATTGATTTACAAACACCAAAGCTAACCATATGGCAGATATATTTGTTATATCTAGAAGTTCTTTTGGTTTGTTTCTTCAAGAGAGGAAGAGAGGGGTTGGGGGAGGCAGAGAGAGACAATCCGAAGCAAGCACTACACCCAGCACAGACCCTGACAAAGGGCTCGATCCCACAACCCTGAGATCAAGACCTGACCTGAAATCAAGAGTCAGATGCTTAACCTACTGAGCCACTCAGGCACCCCTATATCTAGAAGTATTCTAAATTCTGGATATTGACAGTGAAGAAGATGTGGAAGATTCTGGCTTGCATCATAGTCTATTTTCATTGAAAAGGGTCCAAACATAAAAATGAGATACTTTAGGAAGTGGACTGACTATGACAAAACTACAACATGCTAGGAGGATAAGAGGAGATAGAGTATAGACAGAGTGATCCAAGACTTTTTGGAGGAGGGTACTTCTGAATGAGTGAGTGAGTGAAACAGCCAACTGTGTAAACATATGAAGGATGAAGGGCATGGAATGCAAAAGCTCAAAAGGAGAAATATTAGCTTCTTATGGTAAAAAAGAGTGTTGCTGGAGTCATCCCATAATATATTAAAAAAATATGCGAGCTCTGTGATTATATCATGGCCCCCTGCAATTAGTAGCAGGAAGAATTCAGGAAGTGAATTAATCTCTATGAACTATTTTCTTACCCTGAAA
Organism: Canis lupus familiaris; assembly: GCF_011100685.1. Classification (NCBI taxonomy): domain Eukaryota; kingdom Metazoa; phylum Chordata; class Mammalia; order Carnivora; family Canidae; genus Canis; species Canis lupus. The sequence goes on along the minus strand of NC_049239.1, from coordinate 39,901,892 downwards.
AATGTTTAATAGTGGATTAAATATGCTATTAATTGGGCATGTAATATAATAGGCATCAAAGTTTTAATTCTAATACAAGTTTCCTCTTACAATAGATTTCCATGATTGTAAACTCATCGTTTGGCTCCTTTCAAGGGTGGAGATACTGAGTCAGATGACAGTTGCAATCTGGCGTGGGAATAGAGCTAAGGGCAGGGAGTTCCCTATGTAAAAACTCATGATCTCACTTGATGAACCCATGATTCTCCAATTAATGAATTTGACTTGGATTAATGGTACTACTTTATTGTTTCAGGTATAAAACAATATAAATATATTTTATAAAAATGCAAAAGTTGAAAAAGCATCAAGATCTAAGAAACATAAACTAATACTACTCCAAATTTTTTTTTTATTCCCTGTGGGAGTGTGCATTTCCTTTCCTCTACACATAATCATTAGCTCTGTGGTAGCAGAGTTTGTCTCATTCATCTTGGGAACTCTTTAAATTGCCTAGCTTGGATGTGAAGTATAACTGATACTCAGGAATACTCACAGTTAGGACTCTTTTTAAAGTGCTGTGATCTCTAGGTCAGCTCTATATAACACATAATATTTCATAAACCTCTCTAAGACAGATTTTTCTAATGACACAGTCTCAGCTTTATAATATCAGTAAGAATAGCTTTCACTTAGTGCTTACCGAACCTTTTGCATGAATATGTCCTAGGAAACAGGTTCTGTTAGCATCATTACTTTGCAATGAGGAAACCAAAACATGGGACTAAGTATCATTACCACTGATATAGTAACCTCAACTCCATTCACATATATTTTAAAACAACAATGTGGGCATTGCAAATATCAATGATATTTGCAGAGAAGAGTGAGAAGGATAAAAAACAAGGATAAAACTTTATAAATCTTCATTGTAACGAGCTCATTCTTATGATGTTTTGAAAGGTTAGAGAATTCCCCAGTAATATATCATATATTCTCCAGTAATACAATATCATAAAATAAAGCACTGTGATTACATATGTCTACAAAGTCTCAGTCTTATCTTCAAATGGATAAAAGTGAAAAGATTTGACTGCATTAATCTGTATTGCAAAGAGTATACAATTTGCAGACCTACCTTCAGCAGAGGAGGTCATCACATGACAAAGGCTCACTATTTATAATAGAATTTTGAACACTAAGAACATTGAAAACATCTCCCCAGGGAACTACCCAGGTAATTATGAAAGGAATAATGATTCAACTGCCAAAAACATCTCAGGGGTAAGAGAAGTTAAAGACTCTTCATTAGAAGGGTAACCCTTATAGTAAAATTAAGAAGTCAAAATTCTTGATAACATGGTGTAATCTCTCCCACCTTCATATGGTTCTGTTTTCTTTGATTCACACTTAGCAGTTATGCATCTTGGGAAAATATTCTCGGTTTGCAGCATGATAAGGAGAGATTTTATGTTGGAGATGCTTAAATATAATGAGGGTGACGGGTGTAGAAATAAATGTAACAATAAGATTTATTTTTCAAAGTATTTTACAAAAAACTCCAAATTCTCGCCAAAAGGCAAAATTGCTTTAGGTTCTACCAAAGAAGCTAGATTCATAGAAATTTTGAGCCTGGAGAGACCTTGGAGAGCAGTGACAACAAACTAAAAATTTACTGGATGAATAACAAAAAACAATTTATCCAAGGTGATCCACAAATTAATTTGAAATTTGATGAACTCAAACAAGGAACATGATGTCTTCATTCTTCAAGTAACACTAACTATCAAAAAAGTAAATAGAAATAGCTTTTGGAGGGGAAAAAAAGATAGAAAGAAAGAGAAAGGTAACAAAGATCCAAATCCACCTACTAGCCCACTACTAGTATTAAAATGTTTTAAAGTCATACTTTGAAATTTATTAGTTATCAACAACTAACTGGCATATCAAGAGTTCTCCAATAAACAGCGAATAAACAGTTATCTTGACAAAGTTACTTTTAACTAACCCCAAAAGTAACATGGAGTTAAATCTTAAAGTCTTTCGGGGGTTTAAGCACTGCAACTATAGGCACAATGTTACAGTACTATATTTAATCTCAATTAGCAATTTGTTTAAATGCAAATAGTCTTAAAATGGTCCTGATGACATGCATTTTTCTGTGTTAAATGAGTTCATATGTATTTCTGGCTCCCCTTGAGGAAAATGAAAAGTCAAAAATGGATACAGAAGAATGTTTATTCTCATATTACATCAATGTCATTTTGTATTTACATCTTTGCAGATAAATCTGTAATTACATAAATGGTGTTGTAGTTGTGTATTCTCTACAGCAAAACAGCAGGGTATTAATGTATGTATACATGTATATATTGATAGAGACTTTAAGAAGTCCATATTTTAAAGTTGTTCCTCAGGCTCATATCTCATGAAATGAAGTATTGGAGACACCAAATTATGTTCACATTATCATGATGGGACACATAATCATTAGCATCAAATAGACCACCTTAAACACTTTATGTCTTTCAAATACAAAAATCATTTAAAAATATTTAACTACTATATCTTAGTCACATGTGTGCAAAATATTCCACATGAATATACTAATTTATATTATTTAGTAAGTGGAATCAAGAGAGCTGTGTTTTCAAAATTATGCATCCATTCACTGACTCTGCCCACTCTTTGGTCCACTGAAGATACTGTGGCAGAGGCAAGTCTGATCACTGGTCAGCTAGGGATTGGGACATGGCAGTTCCTGGAATCTGTAACAGAGAGATGCATACCATGTGGTATCTCTCTTAAACACTAAAAAAGTTGAAAAGGGATTACATGCAAGAGGATAGCTATTTTCAATATAGCATTCTCTAAAAAGACCCACCTTCATATTGAAGAAAAAGCATTTGTTTCCACAAAATCTCACAACCATTACCAAGACCACCAATATTATGTTGTCATACTAGAAAACTAAGTGAAAATTAAATTTCTTATTTTTGCCTCAATTTATTCTCCACATAGGCAAATCGATAAGCATTTCCCATGCTCATCCATTGCATTTTTTACTAAGAAAAACAGTCATAATTTAAGACCTATATTTGAACAATTTCATTAGTGTACCTGTGAATATTGTCTCCAATAACTTTTTCAACTAATTAATTTATTGAGTTTTAATTAATCCACACTACTCACGTCAATAGGGATAGATTTATCACTTTTTCTCTAAGTTTGAGTCTCACTATTTTACAAAACCTGTAGCTTTTATAAAAAGTCTCTCAGTGATGTACTGAACCACAACCTGTTGTCAAATGCTTATGAAACACAGAAAACAATATTAACTGAATTTTATTTTATTTTGTTAAACATGTTCTGCTGATCACTTTGCTCATGGCTTCTTTCACATCTTTGTTCCTCAGACTGTAGATCATGGGATTCAGCATGGGAATCACTGTGGTATAAAACACAGCCACCATTTTCCCCTGCTCCACAGACTCCTCTGTGGGACGTCTGAGATACATGAATATGAGAGTCCCATAAAATATGACGACAGCTGTCAAGTGGGACCCACAGGTGGAAAAGGCCTTCCGCCTCCCTTGCGCCGAGTGCATCCGTAGAATGGCAAGGAGAATGAACAGATAAGAAATGGTCACTACAGTCAGGGAATATGTGAAATTAATACCTGCAAGTATGATCATAGTGTATTCTTTTACAAAGGTCCCAGCACATGCCATTTTGATGAGAGGTGGGTCTGCACAGTAGAAGTGGTTGATCTCAATATTCCCACAAAAGGACAAGCCATATGTCCACAGGGTTGCTGCCAGACTAGTCAGAAAACCATATACGTAAGGGAAGGAAATCAGCCGAATACACACAGCCCTAGACATTTTGCTGCCATACAGCAGGGGCTTCCCAATTGCCATGTACCTATCAAAGGCCATCACAGCAAGAATGAAAATTTCCACATGGACAAGGGCAATGAAGAAGAAACACTGTACCAAACAGCCAGCATAAGAAATCGTTTTTGTCTCAGATAACAGATTTTCCAGCATTTTGGGGGTCACGTTGGAAGAAAACCACACATCCACAAATGACAAATGGCTGAGAAAAAAGTACATGGGGCTGTTAAGCTGTGGACTGACCTTAATCAACACAATCATGCCAACATTGCCCACCACCGTGACAATGTAGACTGCAAGAAAAATGGCAAAGAGGAGAACTTGCCATTCCTGACGACTGGTGAGTCCCAAGAGAATGAATTCTGTCACATCGGTGAAATTGAGCATTTTCTCAATTCAGAGTCAACACGGGTTAGCAATCTCAGTGATGGCTAGAAAGAAATAATTTAAAAGTCAAGAATCGGTTTATTAATTTAACTCTTTACCCACGTCTCTTTCATCTTTCTTTATTCACTCTCCGTGACTGCACTCTGCTGTTCTCACGGCACATCTCTCCTGAGCACTTGCCATGGAGCAGGCTCTCTGAAAGCTACTGAGGTGCCCTAGCATGCCAGTTATACTAAATATTGTGATTGAAGCATACGAGTACTAAATATTGTGCTCAGCCAAAATTCCAAGACTATTTCATTTTTTAAAGATTTTTTTTATTTCAGAGACACACACACACAGAGAAAGACCCTATGTGAGGAGGGGCAGAGGTAGAGGAAGAGAGTAATTCATCAAGGAGCTTCCCCTTGGGCATGGAGCCAGAAGAAAGGTTCGATCCAAGGACCCTAAGACCATGACCTGAGTCAAAATGAAGAACCAGCTGCTTAACTGACTGAGCCACTCAGGCGCCCTTCCAAGACTATTTCTTAAACATCTCTTTTTTCCATGTTTGGTAGTTTCATATTTTACGATATTTACAGTTCTATTTTGACCCATAGCATAAATGATTTTTTACCTTATAACTTTTTCATTATAAGCATATTGTCAATAATTAGGGATGGAAGCCATTTAATCAAATAATTCACCAGACCTAAGTGTCTGAGAAAATATTACTTTTAATCTCACCTAATCCTTGCACTCATTTAAATTGACACTGCTGGGGATTTACCCCAAAGATGTAGTTGCAATGAAATGCCGGGACACCTGCACCCCGATGTTTCTAGCAGCAATGTCCACAATAGCCAAACTGTGGAAGGAGCCTCGGTGTCCATCGAAAGATGGATGGATAAAGTAGATGTGGAGTATGTATACAATGGAATATTCCTCAGCCATTAGAAATGACAAATACCCACCATTTGCTTCAACGTGGATGGAACTGGAGGGTATGATGCTGAGTGAAATGAGACAATTGGAGAAGGACAAACATTATATGGACTCATTCATTTGGGGAATATAAATAATAGTGAAAGGGAATAGAAGGGAAGGGAGAAGAAATGGGTAGGAAATATCAGAAAGGGAGACAGAACATAAAGAACTCTGGGAATTCCTAACTCTGGGAATCAAACTAGGGGTGGTGGAAGAGGAGGAGGGCGGGAGGTGGGGGTGAATGGGTGACGGGCACTGAGGGGGGCACTTGACAGGATGAGCACTGGGTGTTATTCTGTATGTTGGCAAATTGAACACCAATAAAAAATAAATTTATTATTAAAATAGATAGATAGATAGATAAATAAATAAATAATAAATAAATAAATAAATAAATAAATAAATAAATAAATAAATTGAACAGGGACAAACTTACCACATGGTCATCAAAGCCAAGTAGAAAGGAGTAAACTACTTGTACACATCCATATAATCATACATATTCCCTAGATGTGGACTCTTTTGCATAGCTAACATATAATTATAATCTACTAAACATTATTGACTCTTATATTCTAGAGTTTAAACATATGTAAAATAAAGAGATTAAAGTCACCATTTATAGTGGTAATTAAAATTTCTAAAACTGTAATATATTTTTACAGATTTATAGGAGAATCAAAAAGTGGGGAATGATTCACTCTACTTTGAGGATCCAGTGGAGCTCTGGGAAAGTTTCTTGGATATTTTGCACACTTCTTTTCTTTCTTTTTTTTTAAGATTTTATTTATTTATTTATGAGAGACACACACAGAGTGAGAGGCAGAGACACAGGCAGAGGGAGACTCAGGTTCCCTGTGGGGACCCTGATGTGAAACTCGATCTCAGGACCCCAGGATCACGACCTGAGCTGGAGGCAGAGACCCAATCACTGAGCCAGCAGGCATCCCAGCAAGGACTGGTTTTATACTTGTTTTGCTTCTCTTTAATTTCTCTATGCCTTAATGTGATGTTACTGTAACAATAATACCCACTTCATTGTTTAGTTAGGAGTATGAAGAGATCTTACACATTCACACATAATAAATACACTGGGCAATTATTATTAAATGCACTCTTGCAAATTATAGTTTCCATTAATAGTTTGTAATAATCAAATAATCAAATCTCTATAGAAAATCTCTCTTTTTCTCTCTCTCTTTTTCTCCTTCCTTCCCATTTCTCTGTCTCTACCATGTGCACAAATACGCACCTACACACGCAGATATGTGTGGAATAAATAAAGGTAATTACAAAGAATAAGAGAAAATAAAATCTAAGATGCAAATTTAATCTGACAAATCAGATACATTTTTATACCAACCTGATAATGAAGAGAAATATTCCCAGTAAGAATGCAGAAGTGAAAAGCAAATGCTACATAAGATATGATAAACAGGGCAGCCCTGGTGGCTTAGCTGTTTAGCGCCTCCTTCTGCCTGGAGCATGATCCTGGAGATCAGGGATGGAGTCCCCTCGGGCTTCCTGCATGGAACCTGCTTCTAACCTCTGCCTCTGCTGTGTCTCTGCCTCTCTCTCTCTGTGTCTCATGAATAAATAAATAAGATCTTAAAAAATCTGATAAACAATGTTTACGAGACAAGAGAGAACCTGAAAGTCCACAAGAGAAGTTTCCCTTAAATGGTTGCCTTAGAGAAATTAAAAAAAAAAAAAAAGAAGAACCAATTAAGAAGTATTCTCTACGAACAACCCTAGGGGCAAGTAGCTCTCTAGAGGAAGAGAATTTTGTATTAATAGCAGATTTTTACAATTTTGCTATTCCTCAAACTCAAGTTATTTTTAAAGTGTCTTGGGATCAAATAACACAATTGGCTTTGGGTTTGCATCACGTTAAACTTGGTGATGATGTCACTCAATCTGCATGAGGCAATCTTGTGTGCTGCAGTCCACAGTCTTGTGCCACTGGGCTTTTTCAGTGAAAGATGAAATAAGTTATCATTCCCTACAACGAAAACTATAGCATATCAAAGCATAAAAAACATATCTGCATCACATCATTTTATGCAAGGGAAAATAAGAAAATTAATAATAGCAACAGTAAAGCATATATTAGATTTAGCATGTGCTAATTTAACTTAATTCTCATAACTACATCTTGAGATCATTACTATAAATATTTACAGACAAAAAACTTAGAGCCCAGAGAGTTTCAACGACTTCTCAAGGTTACACTTCTAATCAATCAGGGACTGGATTTCTGAATCCAGGCATTTGTTCCAGTTTGGACTGCTATTCATCTCATCCTATTACCCAAAAGTAAATATTAATTGTGAGGATAAAAATTTCAATTTTTGATCCACAATGACTCAGAGTTTACAATACTGATATTACAGTGATGATCACAACAGAAATGGATTCTTCTCACATGGAACTTAATGTACAGTGAGACAACACTCTTAGAGTAATTAGAAAAATAATTGCTTCTGTGCAAAAGAAAAATGTATTCTCCAACAGAGAAATAGATAAAAGGCGCAAAAAAGAATTGAAATAATTCAAATGCCCGAGGAGTGTGTTGTAATCTTGGACTTCACTAATACTCAAGAATATTTAAACTTTATTTTTTTTCACTTTGCTAGTTTTTTATTTATTTATTTTTTAATAATAAATTTATTTTTATTGGTGTTCACTTTGCCAACATACAGAATAACACCCAGTGTTCATCCCATCAAGTGCCCCCCTCAGTGTCCGTCACCCATTCACCCCCACCCCCCACCCTCCTCCCCTTCCACCACCCCTAGTTCGATTCCCAGAGTTAAGAGTCTTTATGTTCTGTCTCCCTTTCTGATATTTCCTACCCATTTCTTCTCCCTTCCCTTCTATTCCCTTTCACTATTATTTATATTCCCCAAATGAATGAGACCATACAATGTTTGTCCTTCTCCAACTGACTTACTTCACTCAGCATAATACCTTCCAGTTCTATCCACGTCGAAGCAAATGGTGGGTATTTGTCATTTCTAATGGCTGAGGAATATTCCATTGTATACATAGACCACAGCTTCTTCATCCATTCATCTTTCGATGGACACCGAGGCTCCTTCCACAGTTTGGCTATTGTGGACATTGCTGCTAGAAACATCGGGGTGCAGGTGTCTCGGCGTTTCATTGCATCTGTATCTTTGGGGTAAATCCCCAGCAGTGCAATTGCTGCGTCGCAGGGCAGGTCTATTTTTAACTCTTTGAGGAACCTCCACACAGTTTTCCAGAGTGGCTGCACCAGTTCCCATTCCCACCCACAGTGTAAGAGGGTTCCCTTTCCTCTGCATCCTCTCCAACATTTAAACTTTAATAATAAGGAAAATTACTGGCTTTCAGGTAGACTAAGTTTTATACTGTCTGCCAAGATACAGCTATGTTGGGAAAGGATTTCTGCTGTTGAAGATGTAGGTAATTTGAAGTTATAAAATTAAAATTAAATGTAGTGAAACTGGAAATAATGTAGTACAATAACAGAGCCCACAATATTAAACCATATAATATTATAAATGATATCATCATGTTGGTTATTTTATGTGACAATTACAAAAAAATATTCCCAAAGAAAATTCCTAAGAACTCCTGGAAAGTACAATCAAGTTGACTACTCTGAAACACACACACACACAACACATAAATATACATACACACATATGTACACTTGTGTAACATATACGTATATGTGTATGCAGATAAACACATACAGTGCATGCATAAATCTGCTTTCTTTGTGAAAAACATAGCCTTATCTTTTAATGTTCTTATAAACTATTGGTAAACAAAGAAAATGAACAGGACTTAAATCCTGAAAAGGCAGATTACAGATTTTGAGCATTCACAATGAAATTTAACATTTTGTGCCTTTAAATCCTTCTTATCCTTCATATAAAAGCAATTTGAAGCTAAGGCAATAGTATTATAGAAAAACAGGGATGCCTGGGTGGCTCAGCAGTTTGGCAAATGCCTTTGGCCCGAGGTGTGATCCTGGAGTCCCAGGATCGAGTCCCACGTCAGGCTCCTTGCATGGAGCCTGCTTCTCCCTCTGCCTGTCTCTCTCTCTCTCTCTCTCATAAATAAATAAATAAAATCTTAAAAAAAAGAAAAACAAAGGATAGAGCATAAAGAGCATGTGTTACTTATGAATGATGATGTGTTCATTTCAAAGTCAGATATGAAACAAGGTACATAGAAATGTGCTACAACTACTAAGGGTTCTGCTACTAACTGCCACCAAACACAACTGTACTTTTTAAAAAGCATAAAAGAACAAACTTATCTACATCTCCTCCAATTTTCTAAAGATAACTTATCAAAATATATTTATGAAAAAAAATTCCAAGTTCCAAAACATCACTGAGATTCTGTGATCACCTTCTGATAGTTATTGTAGTAAAAGACATAAAATGGATCTTAGATGGATACCATAGGACATCAAGTATGTTCACATACAAATGAAGTTTATTGAATTAACTACTATATATTTGGAAGGTAAACACTCATCCAAGATACAGTTATATCAATTCCCACTGCTTACACATATTTTATATCATATTTTACATAAAATATTCCATTCTCAGCTGTACTGTCTCCAGTTATAACAATGCCTCATGGTGAAATCATATTCAATGGAACCATTTTAAAATAATAACATGTAATCTCAAACCAACATCTATTCTAGATTCAAGAAGACACCATTACAGTGTTTTAAAATCATACCCAAAACACTGATGTGTTAAATATTCAAAAGCAAGGAGCAAACATTCCCAGTCACAAAATAACCTACTGAACTTGACGTTATGTGGAAGGGAAAGAGTGGATGCTATTGTCAGCACAAGTCATCATCTCAGAGCTCATAGGCCAAGAAAGTCAGGTCTACAAAATACTTCCCTTACCTTCGTGCCACTACTCCTTTCTCATTTATGTATTCCCTGTCACTTTATTGAAAACATAAGTAACAACTCTTCTCAGAATAATTTGAAAAAAAATGGTAAATTTACACTCTCCTTCAAACTATGGTGTCATCATACATTTGAAGTTTCTATTTTACTTAGTTAAAAAAGTTCTACTGACTGCTCTGCTCATGGCCTCCTTTACATCTTTGTTCCTGAGACTGTAGATCATGGGGTTCAACATAGGAATTACTGTGGTGTAAAACACAGCCACCATCTTGCCCTGTTCCACAGACTCTTCTGTCGGACTTCTGAGATACATGAAGAAGAGGGTTCCATAGAATATGGTGACAGCTGTCAAGTGGGAGCCACATGTGGAAAAGGCTTTCTTTCTTCCTTCTGCTGAGCGCATCCTTAGGATGGCGATGAGGATGAAAATGTAGGAGATGATAATGACTAGTAGAGAATAAGAGAAGTTGAGCCCTGCCAATGTGCGCATGGTGTATTCTTTGATGAAGGTCCCTGCACAGGCCATTTTGATGAGAGCTGGATCTGCACAGTAGAAGTGGTTGATCTCTACGTTCCCACAAAAGTATAGACCATGGGTCCACAGTGTGGAGATCAGACTAATGAAGAAGCCATATATGTAAGGAAAAGAGATCAGTCGAATACAGATGGTCCTTGACATTCGGCTGCTGTAGAGCAGAGGGTTGCCAATCGCCATGTATCTGTCAAAGGCCATTACGGCAAGGATGAACACCTCCACGTGGACAAAGGCAATGAAGAAAAAACACTGCACTATACAGCCAGTGTAGGAAATGGTTTTGATCTCAGCCACCAGATTTTCTAACATCTTCGGTGTGACATTAGAGGAGAACCACACATCGGCAAAAGATAAGTGGCTGAGGAAGAAGTACATGGGACTGTTGAGCTGGGGACTGATCCTGATTAGAATGATCATGCCAATGTTCCCGACCAGCGTGATAGTGTAGACCAGTAAGAACACCGCAAAGAAAAGGACTTGCAGTTCAGGACGACTGGTTAATCCCAAAAGAATGAATTCTGTTACATCAGTAAAATTGAGCATTTTCTTAAATCTGATCCAGAGGAAGATGCATGTTATCTAACCAAATAAACAGAAATCAGAAAATACACCGACCAAATAGAGCCATTCATCATATATAATGACATTTCCTAATCAATTCTTTCAATTCCTCAGCTAGTTTTCTTTTTGTTTTTCCTCTATTCTTTCTCATACATATTTTCTTAGCAGTATCTCTTTCTTTCATACATGTAATTCTACATAAACTTTTTTACAGAAAAAAATAGGAAAATAATATTTCACAAATACCCTGACAGAACTTGCAATAGTTATTCTTGTCTACACAAAAATTTCAGAAGGTAGGCAGCCAGGTTGGCTCAGTCAGTTAAGCATCTGACTCCTGAATCTGACTCAGATCATGATCTCTGGGTCTTGAGATCAAGCCCTGCATTGGGGTCCACAATGGGAGTGGAGCCTGCTCTAGATTCTCTTTCACTTTGCGCCTTCCTGACTCTGTCTCTTAAAAAAAAAAAATTAAAAAGGAGAATGTTCTTGCTGTCTCTTGAAAAGGAAAGACCTTTTACCACCAGCCCCACATTTTAAAAAGTGCATATGTTTTAATTATTCAATAGATTTATAGAGTTTCAAAGGTCTTTAATACATTATAAATTTATTCAAAACCACAAAGAAATGCTATTTCATCATTAGAAAGTTCAATATCCATTTATGAAACTTGCCTATTGAACTGTTTATCATAAAAATGATTAAATAAAAAAAATTAAAAATGATTAAATAAAACTATATAAAATGGTATAGTGCAAACCAATTATTCTTATGCAAAAAAGGAAAAATCTTTTAAAGCATCACATTGAATTAGAGAGTTTTAAAACTTTTAAAAAATCTTTTAAACTTTAAACTTTAAAAGTTTAACATCTTGAAATTTGACTATTGAGAACTGAATCATTGCCTGCCATTTGTCCACATTGTAAACAAGTCCAATAAAAATAAATTCAAGCATCATTTCCTCTTGTTAGACTATTCTTCTCCCTTGGTCTTGAAGCATTAACAGATTCTATGGCAGTCCATTTCTTCCTTTCTTTCTGTCTTAGAACTTTGTATAAAATAATAACAATGAAACAGTGAGGGCTTATTATATTCTTCTATCGATATTTAAGTTTACATCAATGACATTTCTAAAACATAAGGACATTTTTGAGGGGTTGTGAAGAAGGTTCTTTTTAGTTTTGGGCAGTATCAAATAAAATGGCTAGATTTGTGGAATCTGGATACCATTTAGCACATTCAGTATTCTACTCACAATCTACTATTTATGAGTCAAGAGATTGCAAAACTGATCATTGGTTATTTATAAATCATGTTGTATGTGCCAGCAAAGCACAAGTTAGAAAAGCATCATCATCATCACTTTTATATTTATTGATTCACTTCTTCATTTATATAGTTAATATTTCCACCAAAAAAATCACTGGTTTCTCTTATCCATCATAAGTTCTTATGTCCAACTCATTTCTTGTCAAAAAGACACCTAACTGTTCTTACCTATTATCATCTGAGATCTGGCCTGCTTTCTTTATTCCTCAGGATTTATCTCTTAGTTTTCCCACTATCTCTGTGCCTCCCACTGCTCATCTTCTGGTAGAAATTTATGTGATAGATAACAGATGGAAATGGGAAAATCAAGACATGGCTTTCATCCTTCTCTAGACTATTGGTAGTGACTGAGGCAAAGAGATAGAGATCGCAGTATAGGTCCTCTCTGCCAAAATAGTCCATTCAGAGAGGTGTTACTTCATCTAATCATGGATTTGAAAAAAGAGAAAAGAAGACATTGTCAACTCATTTGAGATCCTCTTTGCTCTGAGGGGTCTACATAATTCATTTGCTTTCTTCTGAATAATTTACCATTCTCCACATATTTAGGCAAGAAATCTTTTTATGTTTTCAGTCTACTCTATCTAAGCACCCCTTTAGAAACATTTTGTACAAGTTCATTGGTTTTAGATGATTAATAAACTATATGAGTAATATGTAACAAGAGTATTTTTAACTGCTTCCTTTTCACTCATGGCAAATGTGCTCAAGACATAGAAGAAAAAGATAAATGATATTAGGAAGTGAGGAATGATTCAGTGAATAAGTCACGCCTAATAAGCTGAATCTCTAGCTCCAAGAAGGTCTCAATTTTAGTAGCTGTTTCATGACAAATTTGGATAGGGGAGCAAAATGAACTTCAAATTCTCAATACTAAGGACATCCATCTACGTCTGTGACCAGCTCAGTCTGTGGTGAGATATCTGTAGCGTGAGTAAATGACATCCAGTTTGCCCAGAAATTTCTTGGTTTAGGAATGAAAGTTTTGCATCCTTGGAAACACCTCCATCTTAGGCAAACAGAAAATTGTTACCCTTGGAAATGTGTGGGCTCATAATGAACCTGCCAGGATCTTACAGATGTACTCAGAGTGCTGTTTATAACAAGGCAGAGGACAACAGAGAAATCCCATTCAGAGTGAAATTGTTCTCCCAGGCTATCTCCATGTTCAAACTCCAAAAGTCAAGCAGGTATGTAGAAGGAAGGGACAGAAAAGGACCAGTGAGTTCTAAGCAGTACAGGATCATTTATTAACATCTTCAGGGTAAGTGGGTTTGTAATCTTTGTGCCTGAACATACTGTTGATTTGAGCACAAATGGTAGAACTGTGTCAAAGTTTTATTCAATGACTGTACATGCATATGAGAGAGAGAGGAAGGTAGGACACAGACAGACACAGAGTAAAGTGAGAGAAATGGAAAATGACACTTGTACTAGCAGAGAAATGTCTTTATTAGAGAAAACAGAAATAGAATTATCTATCACTTAGCATGGGGAGGAGTCCTACTATTTGTTGGGTGAGATGGGACATACTTCTGCCATTGAATGATTGCAGTTCTTGGAGTAGGGCATCAGGCCAAAGACCCCAACTACAACTGATGTGCATTGTTGTAGTGAAGCTTCTCATGCCACTTCCTGAAAACCCTTCCCAAGAACATTATCTTCCTGCACAGAATTACAAGGTCACCTGGAAGGCTAACACTTCAGAGGGATTCCATAAAAACACAACACTGTCCTTGTGCATGAACCTACCTGTGCATGAACCTACCTGTACGTGAAAGAATGTTCTCAGAAACATCTCATCTGTCATTATCAATGGATAGGTAATTCAGAAGGATTTATAAGGGTTGAATTTCCCACTATGGGGATCTCTCACTGGAGGGTATAGACAGAAACCTGAAGAGTTCATTAAAATGCTACACATTGCATCATCTATAATGGGAAATGAATCTCAAGAGCAAAATTACTCTCAGCAGGATTACAATTTTTAAAGTAAACAAAAGAAAATGGCTAGAAGAACTTGAGAGTTTACTTTATTCCCCTTTTAAAATGTTTTGTCTGTATCCTGGTGACTGTGTTATGTTTCTTTGTGCTTGAGGAGAGTCCTAGTTTCCTATGTGATATTAATCATGTCTGTATGACATAGTCTTCAAGTAATCTGTACTTCATGAGTTCAATTCTGTGTATTAATAAAGTTCCTTCCATTTTCAGGAAGGATACAACTGTAAAAAAAATTGGAGACTAAAGGATGATACTTGTCATTTGTCATATTCACCTGTTGATGAGCCTCAAGTGAGCTTCTTGCCTGAAAAAAAATTAATTCATTTCTCTAAGACTCAACTAAATTCCCAGATTAGGGATGATAATTTTTAATTGTGTAACACTGTAAAAAAAAAAAAAAAAAAAAGGAATTCTTTGGGCAGCCTGGGTGGCTCAGCAGTAGTTTAGCACGACCTTTGGCCCAGGATGTGATCCAGATCAAGTCCCATGTAGGGTTTTCTGTATGGAGCCTGCTTCTCCCTCTGCCTGTGTTTCTGCCTCTCTCTTTCTCTCTCTCTCTCTCTCTCTCTCTCTCTCTGTGTCTCTCATGAATAAATAAAATCTTTAAAAAAAAGGAATTCCTTGATAAATACTTTTTATCAACAGAAGATGATTTCTAGTAGCTTTCCTCTTCCAGTTTATGGTTTCTACCCATTTAGAGAGAAAATAAATTAAGACATACACTTTTCATTTTTATTTCTTTAATTTAGAGAATTGTTTGCAGGTGTGGTGGGAATAATTTTTAGTTCTCAATATCTATGTTGTAAGGCATGAAATTATATTCCTCCAATTGAGATTCATGAATATTATGAGGCTTCTGTCTTTTAAAGTGGAAAACATTTAAGTCAATTCATTCCTGTCCCTAATAACCATGGTACTGCACGTAAGTTCTACAAGATAAATATACTACAAGGCTTTTGGAAAACACAACAATTCTTGAACGTCATATCAGCATCTATACACATTGACATGCATTCACTTGTTTATGTATCCATTTACTATGTGCCTAAATGCAGTTATAATTAAAAAATAATTATAGTAATACCTGCTCTCAGGGAGATGATATTCTATTGATATATTCTCATTCTTATCTGATGACTCTTCCTTATTTAGACCTCAGCAAATGGGCACCTGGGTAGTCAGTCAGATAAGTGGCCAACTCTTGATTTCAGCACAGGTGATAATCTCAGAGTCCTGCCATTGAGCTCCCATTGGGCTCCACACTCAGCGAGGAAACTGTTTTATATTCTCCTTTTCCCTTTGCCCTCTCAGAATTCTCTCTTTTTCTTTCTGAATAATATAATTAATTGATTAATTAATTAATTAAAATTAACCCTTCATTTGCCAATTTTATCTGCTTTTTTGGCCCTTTAAGAAATTGTGAACAATCTAGAGCTACCGCACTATGCAAGACCACAGAAGTTCTGGGAAGACTGAAGCCATTCCTCCCTAAACATACACTGTAATCATTGTTGGTTGAGGAATTTGTTGCTTCTAACTGTTCAACTGGAACAGAGAAACAGGCTATCCTAGTACTTGGATTCTACACGTCTATCAGAATGTGCGTTATATCCTCCCTCAATCCCCTAAATCCTGTGCAGAGAAGTTGGACAAAGGACAGAGATTCCTTTATTTCCTAGGGAACACACTCTGAAAACTTCTAGTTTGCCTTTTGTCTCTCTCCTTCCTCCAAATTAGAATGTTTTCCTGGATGTTTTAATTAACTCCATTTTCACATTTACTATTTCTTTCCGAATCCTCCCTTCCTCTTCTAATATGTATACGTAACATATAATTGTATATTATTAACCATGATTACCTGACTAGAGTGCTTAATGAGATAAGCTAGAAAGCAAGAATGTTTGAAGCATGTGTAAGTCAACGAGTTTTCAGCTAAGTCATAAATTTTAAGGGTAGAGAATGTGTGCAGGAAACTTGGAGCTGGAGCAGAAAAGTCCAGTCAGTGTTCCATAAACTGATCTTTGCTGACTCAACACAACAATAATTTTAAAAAAGAAAAACCTTAATGAAGCAAACTACTACTACCCACTCTGCCTAACCTAAGGGACTATTGGCCACACATCACATGGCAGCAACCAAAGTGCAGACATGAACGCAAACTGGTGCAGTGTGTTAGCTTGTCAACTCTGACGATGCACAGTGCTGTCCAGTAAATAAGGGAACCACTTTTCTGGCATCAACTTCTCCCATCGTTTCTCCTGTTTACTACACTCCAGGCACATGGCTTTTCCTTCTGTGACTTCAACATGCCAGGCATCATCCTGAAACTTTGTACTCACTAGTGATTCTCCTGCTTATAACTCCCAAAGATCTCCTTGTGTTTGACTTCTTCTGGTCCATGAGGCTTTGAAGTCAATGTTTCATTTTCTCCAAGATTCCTTTCCAAGTCACTGACACATTGGCACAATCCTCACTTCTGATGCTGTCAAGTCATTGTCTCCCAGACTGCCTGGCTTTCCCTTCTTCATAGCACTTACCAACGCCTGAAATATTTTGTTATCTGTTTGTGTGCCTGCTGCAATATCTCCACCTCCACACATAATAAAGCACTTTTTCTCTCTTGTGTACTACTTAATCTCTAATTTGTAGCATTTTGCCCAGTAATAAGTTGAATGGATGAACAACTTAAACCAAGAGTAGCAATCACTATCTCCAGATAACAGCTCTGCAACATATTAGAGAGCAACCAGTGCAGTATTCAACATGAGAACAGAATGTCCCTAAGGACAAAATGTATGAATTATAGATCACCTATCATTCTGTCTCTGTAAAAGGTACTTTATAGTTCTGTGTATGCTTGGCAAAAAAGAATAATTTTTTAAAAAGCAAAAGTAAAAACAACCAGTAACTCTGAAAATCAAATAAATGAACGATGAGAGAATTGCATTCATAGTATTACTCATAGTGTTGGTAATAAGTATTAGCAATGTTCATAGTGCTACTCATATCATTATTCAGGTATTACTAATGATATATTTAGAGTTGTTCTAGCAAATGTCAATTAAAAAATTCAAATATGAGACCCCTGGGTGGCGCAGCGGTTTGGCACCTGCCTTTGGCCCAGGGCGCGATCCTGGAGACCCGGGATCGAATCCCACGTCAGGCTCCCAGTGCATGGAGGCCTGCTTCTCCCTCTGCCTGTGTCTCTGCCTCTCTCTCTCTGTAACTATCATAAATAAATAAAAATTTAAAAAAAAATTCAAATATGACCATATTAGAAACTTGAGGACAAAGCACTAGTGATTCTTGGATATGAATGTAGGGATTGGTAAAAAAAAAAAAAAAAAAAAAAAAAAAATTAATACATTATTTTTAGTAAAAAGATGCCAATCAATCATGCATATATTTGAAAGTAAATAAATAGACATATAAGCTTCTAATTTAAAATGATTTAAGTGAGAAAGACAGCAATAAGAATGTGTTACCTATGGGGAGATAAGATGAGGGGAAAGGGAGACCCGAGTGTATATAAGCCTGTAGTACTATTCAACCTTTAAAACAACATATGCACTTTACATTAGTAATTTTATAATTGCAAAAATATATTTTAACTGAAAACATGCATATATATGCAGAAACAAAAAACTACAAACACAAAATCTCAAATACGATTTTTTGAGAGTTGTGGTGTTTGATTTCTCTATTATATGGATTCATATGTTTGAATTTTATATAACTAAATCGTGTAAGTCAGAAGAGGGTACTTGATGCCATGGAAATAAGCAACTCAACATATGGTAGTACCTTGTAAAAAGAAAGGCACTTGTCATCCATTCTTCACTTCTAGTGTGAGTTGGTGCATGGCATTTTCCCACATGTCCTCACTCAAGAATGCATCTTATAATTTGAATTTTGAATATTGCTGGTCACCAGGGCAAGGCAAAAACAAAACAAAACAAACAAACAAACAAAAAAACACTGAACAATTTCTCACCAACAATTAAATGCTCAACTGAGAAGTGACACATATGAATACTAATCTACCTCATTATCCAAAAAACAATCACACCCTTCCATCTAAACCCAGAACAGAAGAAATGTAATACTACCATGTGCACAAAAGACAAAGAAAGAAAATAAATACTGAGTAAAACGAATGACAAGTACAAATGTAAACTTTTGTAATGAAAATTTTACTTCTGTTTGTATCTTTAAAAAATTATTAAAAGTTTAAAAAATGTAATGTTCCTCTTTGATGTACCATATTTCTCATTCCACTCTGTAACTGGGAAAAGATTTAGAAATATTTGGGGACCAAAACAATAGTGATAGCTTTTAAGAAAACCTTTTGTTTCCTAACAACTCTTTGGTTAATGCTTCTTTCACATCTTTATTCCTAAGGCTATAAATCATGGGGTTCAGCATGGGGATTACCGTTGTATAAAATACAGCTACCATTTTTCCCTGTTCCACAGATTCCTTTGAGGGGCGTCTGAGATACATGAAGAAAAGAGTTGCATAGAATATGGTGACAGCTGTCAGATGGGAGCCACAGGTAGAGAAAGCTTTATGCCTGCCTTCTGTTGAACGAATCTTCAGGATAGCAGGAACAATATAAAGGTAGGAAATCAGGATGATGAGCAGAGAAAAGGAAAGGTTACATCCTGCCACAACAAACATTGACAGCTCTTTGTTGTAAGTGTCAGAACAAGCCAGCTTAATCAGTGGTGGGTCAGCACAGTAGAAGTGGTTAATTTCATTGGGGCCACAGAAGACTAGGTTGTAGGTCCACATGGTCTCCATGAGGCCAGTGAGTGCTCCGTACACATAAGGCCCCGTGATGAGGGATGTGCACACACTCTTGGACATCTTGCTGCCATAAAGCAGAGGGTTGCAGATGGCCATGTACCGATCAAAAGCCATCACAGCCAGGATGTAGATCTCCACGTGCACCAAGGTGATAAAGAAGTAACACTGCACCAGACAAGCAGGGTAGGAAATGGTTTTCTTCTCTGATAAGAAAACCTCCAGCATCTTGGGAGTCACGTTGGAAGAGAAGCACAGATCCACAAAGGATAAGTGGCTCAGGAAAAAGTACATGGGCTTGTGGAGCTGAGCATTGACCTGGATGAGTACAATCATGCCAAGATTCCCTGCGAGGGTGACCAAGTAAATGGCCAGAAACAGCAGGAAGAGGACGATCTGCAACTCCAGGCGACTGGTCAGTCCGAGGAGAATGAACTCAGTCACTGAGGTGAAGTTTCTTCTCATAATTTCCTTCAATGGGAAATGAGAGCAATGGATTCGTATAGAAATTTTTTTAAGGGAAAAAAAACTATCATATTTTCTTAGAACATCATTTAGGGGCAGCCGGATGGCTCAGAGGTTTAGTGCCACCTTCAGTCTAGGGTGTGATCCTAGAGTCCTGGGATCAAGTCCCACGGCGAGCTCCCTGCATAGAGCCTGCTTCTCCCTCTGCCTGTGTCTCTGCCTCTGTGTGTGTCTCATGAATAAATAAATAAAATCATTAAAAAATAATAAGGTATCTTAAAAAAAGAACATCATTTAGGTTTTTTTCTCTACACTTTCTTCTTTCCTTTTCTATGACTTTTGCCCCAGGAGTCACTAGAAATAATGGTTTAATTGAAACAGTGTCCAGCTAAACGTTATCAAACACAAACCTCTGAGTTCCAGTCTCTAATGTGCTTTAAGTCTTTTTCTTTGCTAATTACCCCTTTTATTTTTCTTTATCTATTTATCTTTTTGGGTTTTGTCAGGACATTTCTTTCCCATCTGCATTTCTACTTTGTCTATTTTCAATATTTTACTTAACCTCACATCAGTTTTTTTCATCTCATATTTTGCCAGTCAATGCCAACAAACAGATATTCACCACTGAAAATGAATTTACCAGATAATTTAATTAGAAGTTGAGAATCTTGTACCAGAAGTTCTTTTTCTGATAACAATGATTTCTTCCAGACTATGCCACATAAACTCCTTAGGTTCTTTGTTAAAGGGAACCCACTGATAAATTAAAAGATACATCTTAATTCATTCTTTGTGAGATATAAGAAATTAGTATTTCCTAGATTAGAATGACTAGATGCTATTTGGGAGAAAAATGGAAGAAAAGAAATCTTTGAAAAATTGAGTGATTAGAAATATTTTACCATGTATGGAGGTGATATAATGCACAGGAAAGCTTTCAAAAAGTCTTTTAACACATTTCCAGTCAATTCGATACATTTAGAGAAGCTAATTTTTCAGTCCATCAGACCTGAGTTAGGTGATAGAAATGACTTGGCCAAGAATGTTTGTCTACACTTAAGAAAACAAATAAAAGAGCAAAGTGATAGCTCAGAGCCATAGACGGATTTGACAGAGCCTGGGCTAGAAGCGGTACTTCCCCTATATCCATGTTGATGCTTGTTTCTCGGAGCCAGAAAGAAAGAAAAAGCAAAACTAAAGTAAACAAAACAACACAACCACAAAACTTCCCTTCTCTTTGTTTATTCTCAAATTAGATTTTCTACAATCAAAGAGTAGGTTCTAGGCAAGAGAATGTGATGAAAGAGAAATGTGCAATTTTTACCCATCCCTTTATAACATAGACTTGCCCTTCCCTTTCTTCTTTCTGCCTCTACTGGCAGTTCAAATGGACATAGTGCAGAGCTATCCAGGAACATGTGGATACAATGGCAGAAAAATGAGTGAATAAGTCATAACTACTAAAATCATGGCAGTGCTCAACGGACATACCAGCTCAGAATTTTATGTGAATGAGAATTGAACTTCTAATTTAATCATTATCTTGTGTTGCTCTTGAAGGAATTGAAATCATTATCTAACTAATACAAACCTCTAGAATCAATGTCCAAGATTACTGTAAGTCTCTGTAGAGCTTGCTCTGGTCTTCAGATTTGTATTCACAACTGCTTCTTTCTTATAGGTATTTAAGAACCAGGCAATCTAGAATCTGCACTCCTGGTGGACCAAGCTTAGTTAAATCTGTGACAATCACAAACCCTTTAGGAGTTGTAAACATCATTCATTACTAGTTGGATCCAAATTCATTCAAAAAATTCCCCCCTCCATCATTAAAAATAACTAATATTAAGCTATAATCAGAAAAGAAATATTGATCCCCAGGAAAAGGTAGATGTAATCTTGAATTTTATTTTCCACTCAAAAACAAGATTCCTCTTGAAAAAAAAAGAAAGTTTTATCTACATAAGATAAAACTATATAAAGAGATAATTATTAGCTAGAATTTAATTAATTCCTGAGAGGTTATGCCCAAGACCAAGTTATGACTTTAAAATTGTGATGACAGTGTTTAAATAATCACAAGCCTCTTGAGACCTTTTAAAATTGCCATAAACCTCCTATCTATCCATTCCATGTTCACACACACACACACACACACACACACACACACTGCAGCTCTATCAAATGCAGATGAAAGATATTTAATACAAAAATATTTTAAAATAAAATGTAAGCATTAGTCATATTTACTCTTTAAGTTCTCCCCCTGCTCCCTAACCACGAAGGATTTTTCCAGGGGCTATTTTACAGCATTCAATCCCCAGCTTCACAGCACATGTCTGGTTTCTCTCATTTCTTCCCCATTCAAATTCCTCAGCTCTATCTCTTCTCTCCTGGAAAGACCTCAAGGACTCCATATTATCCTGAACAATGAAAATGCAAAATGATTATTTGGGAGTATCTGGGTGGTGCAGCCAGTTGAGTATCAGACTCTTGATTTCAACTAGGGTCATGATGTCAGGGTCGTAAGATCAAGCCCCACACTGGGCTCCATGCTCAGCACGAAATCTGCTTGAGATTCTCTCTCTGCCCCTCTGCCCTGCACTTTTTCTCTATTAAATAAATAAATCCAAAAAATGAAGAATAAAAGTGCTTATATAAATAAAGTCTATCTTTTTCTCATTTTCTACCAGAGAACACTGAAACATCATGTTGCATCCTGTATGTGTTCATGCCCTTTTCTTCCCTCCTGCTTTCCTAAAAATGATCCACTAAGGTATCTTTATGCTTTGCAAAATTTTAAAAATTATTTTGTGCTTAAATGTTCCCATTAGCCTTAATACTGATGTTCATCACACAGGTTTTACAACTGGGCAGATTTCATCTGAAAAACTTATGACAGACATCTTCATCTTTATGAGCCTGGGTTTTCTCATGTTTAAAATGTTCCTGCAGAATTGTTCTCTGAGGATTTTACAACTTAAAATGTATATAAATATCTTGCCGTGTGTGAAGCATATAAAACTATCACAAGAAAATTTTAGTGTCTACCTACCTTTTATTTAATATTTAGAAAAAAATCCCCAATTAGGCGTGTTGGTATTTGTCATATGACCAGCTGCTCTAGTTTTTGTCCAGGTAGCCATTTACCCATTTCTCACCATGCACTTATTCCTACTAAATAAGATATTGATAGGATTCTAAGTATAAATAGCAACATTTTGGCTCATTCCTAACACCCAAAATAAAGAGCCCTACCTATAAAGAAGTCGGAAAACTAGTACGCCTTCAAAAATAAGTGAGGGAGATTGTTGCTTGTGTTTATAAGGATGACTATTTTTCCCTATAGTATTAAAAAAAACAAAAACAAAAACAAAAACAAAATAAGATGAAGTAATCAATTCTGCCAATTAAAAGTTTCCTGAAGACAACTCAAAGATTAGTGACATGGGAGCTAGGAATGGTGTAAGCTTCTCTTCTCTGTCTTATTTCTCTCGGTAATGGCCTTCGTCACTGCTTACCATGCATTGTTGGGCCCATTCTCGTCTCTGCCTTCAAGCCTCAGTAGAACAAGCTGCATTCTAAAGAAAGCCAGTTACTCATTAATTTACCTTTCCACCAATGCAGTACAAGCATATGCTACCATATGGTATTATGGCATCGATTATACATTCATTTGATAAAAAGGGGTTTTTTAGCCCCTTTTTTGGGTTGTTTTATATTGTGGAGGTTTTTTTTTTTTTTCTTTTTTAGAAAAGCCCAAAGGTAATGAATGTAATTGGAGACTCCTACATTATGCACATGATTGATAGCGCTTCCCATTCCTTACTTTTCTAGGCCACAATGTCCTCTGTATAGCTCTTGAACTTCTTAGTGGTTAAATATTTTTCATATATTTGATTAATAAAGTAACTGTCATTAAATTTGACATGCTGAACTTTTTTCATGTAAGATTTCATCAAAAACTCATTTAAAAAAATGTCGGGTTAATATTATTAGACCCATTTTACAGTTGAAGGAAGTGAACCTTAGAAAAGATAATTACTTTTCTCAAAATCAAAGCTACTAAGTGACCTGGGTGAGATGAGAAATCAGATTTGACTATAATTCTCCTGCCTTTCTAACATTAATGGCTTCCCTCACAGTTCATCTTGTTTCATGAGGTGGATGAAACATCATCTCACTTCACAAAGTGATTAAACATCTACAACAATGCATCAAAAATGTCCATACTTTCTAGGTTCTTGGAGGCAATTTCTAATAAATCTATTACATTTGGCTAGAGAGAGAACCAGGTAAAGTGGGTTTAGTTCCACAAAGTTTACACAGGTTAGTCCTTTAGTGCTAAGCAAGTTATCCTCTTTTGACTTCATCTTTAAAATGCATGACTGTCAGGGTCCTAGTATTAAGTCCCACTTCTGCCTCTGCATTCAATGGGGGGTCTGCTTGTCCCTCTCCCTCTGCCTTCCCCCATTTCATTCTCTCTCTCTCTCTCTCTCAAATAAATAAAATCTTT
Source organism: Canis lupus familiaris (assembly GCF_011100685.1). Taxonomy (NCBI): domain Eukaryota; kingdom Metazoa; phylum Chordata; class Mammalia; order Carnivora; family Canidae; genus Canis; species Canis lupus. The sequence continues at coordinate 39,877,517 of NC_049239.1, read as the reverse complement.
AAAAAAATAAAATGCATGAGTGTCTACTACAGTATATCTTATATCTTAGGTCACTTCTAATTCAAATACTTCGCCCTTTTAATATCTTAATATTAGGGACACCTGAGTGGCTCAGTGGTTGAGCATCTGCCTTTGGCTCAGGTCATGGTCCCAGGGTCCTGGGATCAAGTTCTTCATTGGATTTCCCCCAGGGAGCCTGCTTCTCCCTCTGCCTATGTCTCTGCCTGTTTCTCTGTGTCTCTCATGAATGAATAGGTAAGTCTTTTTTTTAAATATTAATAAAATTGAGAAAATAAAATATGAATAGCTTGCCTTATTGGAAGTTTAAGATAAACAACTTTTTTTTTCTGAGAGCTTTGTGGAACTCAGCTTTTGTTCAGCAATGTGGGGGACAAACGGAGAATTACCCCCATGTACTTTGGGACCTTGATAACAGGGAATTGGGCAGCACAATAGTATATGTGTAAACAAATGGGGTGATAGAAAGATAGCAAGAACATAGGAACAGGTAAATTAACGATTAATGATCAAAATTTGAATATGTGTCTATGAAAGTTTATCCCAAGATGGAAGGAAAGAGCTAGAAATTTTGGTTTAGGAAGAAAACTCTCATTTGCTGGATTAATAATGATAATGTCCAGTTATGTAGTCTCTATCTACCTTGGTTAAAACAAGATTGTTACTCTTCACAGAATTCTTGTCTCTCAGCCACATGCTGAATCATGACTGGAAGTTCATATCACTACTCAGGTTAAGAAGTGTTCATGGTTCCTCATCTATACCAAATTAAATCTAAGGATCTTAGCAAAGCATTCTTCTCTCCTCATCTGATTCAGTTTAGTATTTAGCCACATATTTTCTCACTTTCTTATCCATGATTGGTGTCCCAGGTGCAACCAAGTTATTCTCCAGTTGTTTCCTTCATCAGGAAATGCCTTTTCCCCATCCTCTGCCCTTTGAAGTTCTACTCAGCTTTCAAAACTCAGCGCAGTGCTTACTTCCTCTGGGAAACCTACTTTGAAAGCCTTAAGCAAAATTAATACTTTTCTTTCTCTGTCCCCAGAAAACAATTTAAACAAATACTTCAACTCTTTCTCTTATCCAAGCAAGTCTTATGGTAAAATAGTGATGGAAGTTTCTCCATAAATATTACTCTTCATAAGCAGTGGGTATATATTTAATCATTTTTAAAACCTACTGTGCTTTGTCCTCAATAGGCTTTTTATAATCTTATTTTGAGCTGTGTTAAATTAACATATGACCACAAATATACAAAGATACTTCTATCAGTAGAAATGTAAAGCAAGAGGTAACTTGTCCTCAGCATAGTCTTGCCTGCATGAAAAGGCTACCAATGTCATTAAATGGAGCAAGTCTTCTAGGGAAAAGTAATCCAATTTATTATAATAGATCTTCCAACCCAATATCATTAGAATAAGTAATGATTTTAAGTGCTTTACAGTCCCAGGGATCCTGGATGGCTCAGTCAGTTGAGTATCCAACTCTTGATTTCAGCTCAGGTCATGATCTCAGGGTCCTGGGATTGAGTCCCAAGGTGGGCTCCATGCTCAGTATGAAGTCTGGTTGAGAATTCTCTCTCCCCCTCTGTCCCTCCATGCTTGCATCCTCTCTCTATGTATAAAATAATGAATAAATTTTTTTTAATTGTATTACAATCCCCAAATCAATGGCTACTTCCACATGCATTCTGATTTCCTAAGTTCATTCATTAGAGAATCACATCATTTCTTAAGTGCTCCTTAAAACTCAAGAAAATTAATTCAACACTGAAATCACAATTGGACACCTACTTGCAGGATATGAGACAGATAGGATTTATAAAAGAGAGGAATCAGGTTTCTAAGCCAAAGATTTACAATATGTCACTTACCTAGCTATTATTCTTCACTCTTGGTTAGATATTATTTGGAAATTTATTCTACAATATTTTTATTCTGTTGTTTAATATCTGGCACCTGGGTAACTCAATCAGTTAAACATCTAACTCTTGATTTTGGCTCAGGCCATGAACTCAGGGTCATAAGATTGAGCCCTATGTTGGGGTCTGTGCTGAGCATGGAGTCTACTTAAGATTCTCTCTCTCCCTCTCCCTCCCCCCCTTCCCTTGCTCATGCTCTCTCTCTCAAAAATAAATAAATAAATAAATAAATAAATAAATAAATAAACACAGAAAGAAAGAAATTGCCATCCCTCAAAAAAGGCAAACAAAAAACATTTTATATTACATAATAAAAGCACAATTAATATAAGCCTTTCAAATTATTCATATAGTGATTCTTCATGCTGTGAATAAAAAAGTGGTTTATGTAGTAATTCAACTTTAGATTTCCTTATCTTTTCAAATATTACATTCTTTTTCTTTCTCTTTATTTGGTGGTTCGAGAGAAGAGTCAATATATGAGAGACTTTTAAGTTTGCTACTGATTTTTTTCTTTTTTTTAAAGATTTTATTTATTTATTCATGAGAAACACAGAGAGAGAGAGAGAGAGAAAATGAGAGAGAGAGAGAATGGCAGAGACACAGGCAGAGGGAGAAGCAGGCTCCATGCAAGGAGCCTGATGTGAGACTCGATCTCGGGACTCCAGTATTACGCCCTGGGCGGAAGCCAGGTGCGAAACCGCTGAGCCACCCAAGGATTCCACTACTGATATTTTCAAGGAGGTACCATTGCCCAGCTATATTTGTAAGATAGGATTCAAAAGCAGAGAGGTTTATATGGTTTACAGTGACTAGAAAGATTGAAAGTTTGTAAAAGTGAAAACTTGAGACTCTCTCATATACTGCTAAGCATGTTCTGGAGTTCCCATTTGGTCTATGGTAAACTATAATTTTTACCATTATAGTGAAGTGGCAAGATGTGATGATAATATTCCATATTGCCAGTACTTGAGGAAACAACTGTGATGTTACACAAATCTATATGAAACTGATAATACAGGCAATGGAAGCCATTTAAGTATAGAACACTTTGAACCTGGTATTGTGACCACATGGAAAGCAAATGGTTATATGGAAGTGATTGTCACAGACAGCATCAGAGACAAAACATTGAGTTAACAGGAAAATGATCATGCTACACTGGAAATAAATTGATCAAGGAAATGAGCTTTTCAAATAAAAAGTTAGCCAGAATGTGTAGGATTGACAGATCAGTGAAGAAATAGTATGAGGATGTGATCCACAGAGTTAGGCTCAAGATTTCCACTAGAAAGAGAATATAAGTTACTAGAGATGAGAAAAAGAAGAAAAGCTGCCACACTGGACAACTGGTCAACTCCAGGAAGCTAAATTCCTTCTCTCTGGTCTGATTTATCCTAAACATCACCAGATGAATTCTTCTGTTGAAGAAAATAAAAACAGACCAATTTTCATGAGTAAATCATACAAAATTAAGATTCCGTCAGTATGTGTCATATGTTTCCTGATTCTCATCATATTATACAACTATTATAATTTCCAGTTTGTAAGAATTCTCTAATATCTATAATCTATCAATCTATCATCTATCTATCATCTATCTATCTTCTCTATCACCTTTCTGGCTTTTAAGGGAGCACAGACCATTTACCAAGTTAAGCAACAGAGAAATAATTGCTTTCAAATTTTATATCTGACCTATGGCATTTACAAGATGGGAAGCACAGGCATTAATTAATTAACCAAAACTATAAGGGCATTATATCTAAATAATTATAAATATAGCAACAGTAAAATACAGAAACCTATGACAGGAAATCAAATCTCAAATAGGTGAAGTAACTTTCTAGTTAATAATAAAAACCAGTTCACTTTTATTGAGTGAATACTATGTATCAGGAATTATGCTAAGTACTTTATGGGTACTTTTTAAATGTTTCTATTTGAGTATGGTTGACACACAGTGTCACCTTAGTTTCAGGTGTATAATGTATTCATTAAACCATTTTTCTACCCAGCTTCCCTATGAGAAAGTACTATATATACTTATCTTACAGAGGCAAAAACTGAGGCAGAGTGAGGTTAAGTAACTTTCTCAATAAATCTGATCCCAGAGTTTATGTTCATAAATATTAATTTTGCTGATAAATGATGGAGTCAGGATCTAACTACAAAGCTCATCTTATTGAACAAATTCAATTTGTTTATACATTATAAAATAAGATGTTTTCTCACAGTAGATTGTATTATTTGGTGTGCAGTCAGCTGTCAAATACCTGATCAACAATATTTTTGGAATAGATAAAATGATAGTTCTACTCATTCTGTGGCTTCTCTCTTCATAGTATAGTGAAAAAAGTATATCATAGTATGTAAAAATAAAATCTTTAAAAAGGGCAGAGCAGGAGAGTAGCTCCTGGGTGCCCTGACAGTAGATCTTGTGACTCTTGATCTCAGGTTTGTAAGTTCAAGACCCATGTTGGGTGTAGAGGTTACTTAAAAATAAAAATGTTTTGAATGTATATCATAGTAGGAAAAAGAAACAATAAATATTGAAGCCAGACACATTTGGACATCTTCTCATGGCTAAGTAATTATAGGTAAGCAATCAATCTGTGAGTTTTTTCTCATCTTCAAAATGGGGAATGACAATTCTGTAATCATAATATTGGTGGGCAGATTAAGTGAAACAATATATATTAAAACAGTGCTTGAACTTTGGTGACTGTTGTTATTTCCTTCCCTCCCTGTCCATTATCTGTGTGTATGAGTGTGAGAATCTAAACATTCTTCAGATGTCTAGTGCTCCAAGGAAATATATGATACATGAATGTTAGCCTTACAGACAGGCTTATCATTCCCCAGAATATTTGTTTATTTTTTTAAGTACACATGATCAGATTTCCTCAAAAAAATGACCAATTAGATTCATGATCTTTTAGATAGGTGGGAAGAAAAGCATAAAAATTCTTACAGTTATTAAATGTTGCTTAAGGATGTGTGATAAATATTCTCTATTTTCTCATAGATTCTTCCAACATCACATTTATTAATTTGTTCAATAAACAGGACCTTCAAAATTAACTTTAAAAGAAGAGCAAGAATTGAGGAGTCTGTTCTTAAAATTCCTCATGGAAGGTTTTTGCATTAATAAATAAATACTATGATTTTTACGTAAGTATCCAGGGTCTACTGAGATAAATCATTAGTACAAAAAGCATGAGTACATACTTACTCTAAGTCCAGCACAGTGCAATATGAACTAAAAAATAGACTGTGTGATGATATAATTTCAGGCAGCCAACTAATTCATGAAAGCACTTGGTGAAATCCCTCTTTTATCTTAAACTTTTGCAATGTGACCATACCTATGGCTTCATATTGCTAATACTAGTCATAAATGTCAATGACATTATGGGTCACTGGTACTTCTGAGCAATATATTTTTTTAATTTTTATTTATTTATAATAGTCACACAGAGAGAGAGAGAGGCAGAGACACAGGCAGAGGGAGAAGCAGGCTCCATGCACTGGGAGCCCGATGTGGGATTCGATCCCGGGTCTCCAGGATCGCCCCTGGGCCAAAGGCAGGCGCTAAACCGCTGTGCCACCCAGGGATCCCTCTGAGCAATATTTTTAGCATATTACTTAAATACTTCCAGATGACCAGATGACCTCATTCATTGGTTCATTCAAAGACATTCTCTTACATAGAGGCAAAACTTCAAGCACTTCATTTACGTTTGAAATGGAGGTTCATTTAATTTTCTTTCTATGCTGTCATCATCACTGAAGCTTCATTTAGTGCCAAGCTAGTCTGTAAAGATAGAGACACGGACACTGAAATCAGAAAATCGAAGAAACAAGGGAGCTGGTTTTATAAAATTGATTGTGTGTGTGTGCATAGACAGTAATAGACTCCTAGATATTTGTTTAAGTAGAATCCAACACGCTATTTGTTGAATGTTAAAATTTACAAAACTAGTGATTTGTCTAGTTGTGTGTTTTAGCAGTATTCACAGACAATCTGACTTTCAAAATAAGGATAAAGAACAGCATCTAGTAATAGAAAGGTTGAAGCCATTATTGGGGATAATAGAGAATTAATAAATATAAAAATGTTACCTTGTAGAAAATATTGAACAGAAGTAAGCTCTCAAGTAGGAAAGAAGCTTTGAAATACAAGTGAGAGAAGAATGTCCATTGGAGGAGTGACTAATTACAGTTCTGTGGCTTTTCTGATTTCTTTGGAAGTAACACGTACATATGTGATCACGAATCAGTTCTAATGGTTATTTCATTCAGATGCTGCTTGGTCTGACATCACATTGTACAAGTAGCTATGAGTATTCTGGAGCGTGCACACAAAGGATGAACAAGTTCTTGTCTCATACAATCACATAAGACCAACTTCAACTTATTCAGAATGCATTCTTTCCTCTGCTGCATGAGCACTTCTGTTTTCTTATATTACCAACACTTAACAAATTATATTGATTTCTCTCTTTACAGTTTCATGAACTCTAAAAAACTATACAATCCTAGAACTCCTTGAGGAATCCTTGGTACTTGAGCAGTACTTAGCTTATTATAGATGCTCGGTAAACATTCAACTCTGCCTATGCTTTATATCTGCAATATCACCTGAAATGTTAACGCCTTTAAAAACCAACTTGTCTTTTGCATTCTTTAGCAGTAAAATATTTACAAACAAGTCAGTGTGTTTATTCTGAAATTAGATATATAGTAATTAATTGTGGCAAGGGAGAGTTTTTGCAGATAAAATTTGAATTATGGTACAAATAGAAAATATCTGTCCCATCCTGAAAAATAGATTAACAGGCAATGATGAAAGGAAGACATGAAAACCACAGAGCCCAGGAGGCTGGCATGTCTTTGATAAACTCTACAGAGTCACAACTTCTTTTGAGGCAAGGCATATGATCTTTGAGAGACATTTGTTGCCTGCTTTAGGAGTTAATATCTAAAAACTAACTACAAGTTTTTATGTACTGTTATGGCAGAAGGAGGAAAGTGTCTTATTGAAAGTGTTTCTCACAAGTGGGGAGGAATAAATGGGCATCAGGCATGGACATGGAGCGGTCATCATGGCTTCCTTCTCCCAGAGCTGACAGCAAGTCTCGATCAGCAGTTTTGGTCAATTATTCTATACCACAGGACTGAAGCCCCTGCATAACAAATGCTATGCTACAGAATTACAAACTATTAAAAGTTAGCTCATGACAATCAATGTGTATATTGACAAATTTGTGTGTGTGAGTACATATATAGCTATACATTGGTTCATAGATATAGAGAAATTTTCCAAAAGTGTAAGAAACTGTTAATAATGATAACTTTGAAAGGAGACAATGGAAGATCAGAATGGGAGAAAGAAAAAGGGGAAAATCTTTTACTTTATACTCTTCTATAGAGACTGGATGTTTTACTATAAGCATGTATAATTTTAGTAGTATGAAAATAACACATGATGTTATAAGTGTAAAAGTGGGTAAAAGAAGAGAAATTATCCACCATATCTACATATCTAACCTCCAACCCCTTACACACTCAATGCACAATCACACATCACCTATAGAAATATATATCTCTTGTACCTATGTCTTGAATGTTTTGTCCTTAGATTATAGCTTTTCATTATAAATTTAAAATTGACTTTATTGTAAATGTAGTTAAAATTGGATCCAGTTCTTGTAAATATATCTTTTATTTAATTTATAAAGAAAGATACATTGTAATTTTACTTCAAAAGTACATTTCTTTTGATCAATTTCCAAAAAGCTTGCTTCACATTCTTGTTCCTCAGACTATAAATGATAGGATTCAACATAGGGCTTACAAAAGTGTAGAAAACAGCAATAATTTTAGACTGCTCCACTGACTTGTCCGTGGGAGGTCTCACATACATGCAGAACAGAGTCCCATAAAACACAGTCACTGCCACCAGATGGGACCCACAGGTGGAAAAGGCTTTGTGTCTCCCTTCAGCAGAATGCATCTTCAGGATGGCAATGAGAATAAAGATGTAGGAGATGAGGATTATGAGGAGGGAGTTGGAGAGGTTAAATCCTGCTACCACAAACATGGATGTCTCCTTAATGAAAGTGTCAGAGCAGGAGAGCTGGATGAGGGGAGGGTCAGCGCAATAGAAGTGATTAATAATATTGGAGCCACAGAAGGTCAAGCGGTAGGTCCACATGGTTTCCATCAGGCCACTAAGGAACCCATAGACATATGGACCAACAATCAGGCGAATACAGACTCCTCTGGACATCTTGCTGCTGTAAAGCAAAGGGTTACAGATGGCCATGTACCTATCATAAGCCATTACAGCCAGCATGTAATATTCTGTAATCACCATGGCAATAAAAAAATAACACTGGACTAAACAAGCAGCATAGGAAATGGTTTTCTTCTCTGATAAGAAATTCACCAACATCTTGGGAGTCACATTAGTGGAATAGCACAAGTCCAAGCAGGACAAACTGGCAAGAAAGAAGTACATAGGAGTGTGGAGGCGTGAGTCTATCCTAATCAAGACCAACATCCCAAGGTTCCCACACACAGTGATCAAGTAGATCAGCAGGAACAGCACAAAAAGGATGGGCTGAAGCTCTGGACGATCTGTTAATCCCAAGAGAACAAATTCAGTCACCAGGGTGGAATTTCCTCTGACCATTTTCTTAGCTGTCAGCATTGTTCACTTAGATGAATTGAAATAAAGTAAGAAGTGAGTGAGAAGTCCATCATATATTTCTTCTCTTTTCTCTCATTTACCTTTCTCACCCTTTCAATTATTCCTCACACATAGCTGTGATCAGTGTCTGTGATTGCAGAAGCTGAGATTTTTAAGAAGATTGGGGCCCCTGATTAGTTAGGTGTATGATGTGTAGATGATTCCCAAAAGAACAGCTCCTGTGACACCAGCTTGTTTTTGAATGGGAGATTATGACCCAAAGTTTGTCTAAAAATGGATTGAACCACACCACCTGTCACTTAGAGTTCACTATAAAATCATGGGCTTCATCATTGAGCCCAAGAATGGTGCCAGACAAAATGGTGACATGAGTTTGAAAACACTTCTGCAGGCAACAGTGTATGCATATTTAGAAGTTCAACTTTTAAGACTTGCACTCAGGGATCCCGGGGTGGCTCAGCGGTTTAGCGCCTGCCTTGGGCTCAGGGAGTGATCCTGGAGACCCAGGATGGGCTCCATGCATGGAGCCTGCTTCTCCCTCTGCCTGTGTCTCTGCCTCTTTCTCTGTGTGTGTGTCTCTCATGAATAAATAAATAAAATCTAAAAAAAAAAAAAAAAAAAGACTTGCACTCCTTACTGGCTGTCTTTAGAAGGCCCCAAATTTTCGGGGTTTGAAGGAAATTTTCAGGAGTCTGTTTCACTGTTATATCATTAAAACATAGGGAACTGTGGTATTGCTATGCAAATAGACCAAAAATAACCATCCCAAATTTGAAAATAACAAGTCCTGTGTAAATTACTGATGAAGGAATTTTCATTCAGAAGCATTTGTATGAATAAAGAAAAGGAGACACAAGTTGGGGAAAAGAGAAGTGGCCAAAGCTTAGATTACAGTTTTGTTTGTTTATCCATTTTTTTATTTATTTCAGAAAGCATTTAAAGGGTTTATAGCATATTTGGCTGTAAGTTTGTGCTACTGATGAACACAAATTTGACTTTAAACTTTCTAGCAGTGTTATGTAAATAGCTCAACCTTCTTCACCACAGAATTGCAAAGTCCGGAAATTATAAAACAAAAACTAATTAAGAGACAATTATTCTTAGCACAGAGTTCAGATGATACTAATTATGATGATAAAAGGATTATACTTTTAGATAAAATTATCAATTCATTATAATATCAATTATAACAAAAGAATAAAATGAGAAATTATTTTTCCAGGAGTCTGGAGAATATATTCTATCATGGATTCTCAATGTCGTCTTGTGTTATTTTATAAGTGATAGACTAAGATAAGGGATCAAAGCTCAAATGACGGTGGGAGCCATTTGGATAATAAGAATGAATGATGTGGGCTGGGTGTAAGGGTGAACAGAAGTGAACCGAAAAACCAGCAGCCACTCAGGCCAGTGGAGTTTTTACTATACAGTAACACGGTCCCCATGTTCCAAGATGTTAAGAGCTTCCAAATTTAAACAGGTATCAGAATTCATTATTTAATGTGAAACCTACCATACAAAATGTTGGAAAATAATTCCACTTATAAACCTCTCTTTAACCAGAGCATAACAAAAGAAGTCTGTAGGCCTGATGCACTGAGATGAAAATAATAATTTCATTTAATGCCAATGTCATCTACTATATTTCTAGTATCTAAGCTGTTCCTGGAGATTGAAGCAAGTACCCTCAAAAGTTAGCTAATTTGGGCAGCCCCGGTGGTGCAGCGGTTTAACGCCGCCTGCAGCCTGGGGTGTGATCCTGGAGACCCAGGATTGAGTCCCGTGTGGGACTTCCTGCGTGGAGCCTGCTTCTCCCTCTGCCTGTGTCTCTGCCTCTCTGTGTCTCTATGAATAAATAAATTTTAAAAATCTTTAAAAAAAGCTAATTTGACTCAGTAATGCTTCCAGGATGTTGTATAATTTAGTCTTTATAGTAAGAGAACCTTTACGCACAAACAGCATTGAACAGTACATGTGTACAAGCCACTTTCCTAGGGAATTAAGGTAGCTGGTAACAGTACTTGTCTTGAGAGCACTGACTGGTATCTTCATGGTCAAGGAGGCATGTGAAGAAAAATTGAGGTTATAATTGATAAATTCAACAAGTATTTGAACAAAGTAACAATTGTGTTCTGAAATCTGGATTATCATCAAAGAATAACTTTTAACTTGTAGGATAACTAAGAATTTTCTAGAACGACAAGAGTAGAGATGGCTTTCAGATACTGTGAATAGTACATTCAGAGACGGGAGGCTGTCAAGGGAAATCAAAGATATTCCACATAGATGCAAGGATAGGTCTTCTCTTGTGCCAAATAAAATATTTAAGGAGTGATAAGCAGCCAAACCAAAGTCCCTATCCCAAGCCAAGAAGTGTGGTCCCTCCTGAAAGCTGTCAGGTAGCAGCATATCTTTGAGATATTTATCTGAGAGTGTGTGTGTCTATCTGCACTACACCTAAGTTATGGTAATGGATTTGAACCAATATTCCCTGTTAATTCGAAATGAAAGTAATTTGCAGGGCTTAAATCTACAACCTCAGCCTTTGAGAAGAAAATACAGTAATTTGAGAATCGGGATTTGTATAAACAGCAAAATTGCTCTTTCCTCACAAGGTGGATGAGTCCATTTGGAAAATATTTACCTTAGTAATACATGTAATTCTTCCATTTTGATGGCATAAGAGACTCCTCTAATCTTTAAATCTGTACAACTATGCCCTAAATACTAGCACCTGCTCGGCCATCATATTACGTTTAATAACTAATAAAGGAAACAAAAGTATAAAAGAGAGATAAGAATTTAATTTGCTTTCTTCTAACTCCTTTAAATAGGTTCAGCAACCATGTTCTACAATTTAGGAAGAAAGACTACATTTTGGTTATAGTACTTCTTTCCATGCACATAGGCTCTTCAGTTTTACAAAGCAATGATGCTATTCTATTTTATTTTACCTTTAGAAGAACCCTGTAACTAATACAGAGCAAGTACAGTTAGGAAAGGGGCACCCATACTTCTTAAGCTTGCTGGCATCTGAGTTTTTAGATTAGTATTCTCAAAACTGTGTCTAGCAGAACAACTGGATATCAGGCAACAAAATAGATCTATGGTAAAATTAAGTTTGAGAGAAGCTGAGTTTTGAAAAAGAAAAGGGAAAAATGGGTTTCTGTTGTGCAGGGAGTCTCAGATGAGCACCAGAGATTGCTAGAATCTTCGTACCTCAGTAGCAAAACAAAATACAGGGAGGTAAGATCTCTTCTGCACTACTGAAAAATCACTTTCTTTCAGTAGTGCCACTGGTAGGATGCTAAAGCACTTTTGAATTTATTGACTAATGGTCTCAGAAAAACTGGAGAAAATACTGACCATGGAAGAGGAACTCTGGAAATGGGAAGGAATAGAAACAGGCAGAAAAAAATCTAAGAGTTCCTAGGGAAATAGAATGCAATGTGACGTCAGAGCTCTGCATATCAATCATAGGTGGGCACAGGTCTTTTCTACTCCCAAACATATAATCTGTATAGCTGGACCCTAAATACTCATACCTGTTTGCACATCATACCATATCAAACAAATAATAATGGTTGCTTATTGTCTACTTGAGTAAGTCATATGGTAAATTACCACAGTTGTGGATATAACATGAAATAAACTCCAACTATTTTAAATACTCATAAAATTTGCATATATTTTAACTTTTCTGGGTTGAAATTGCTACATGTTCTTTTAAAATCATGCCTCCTTAGTTGCTCTTCTTTCCTTTTTATAGTCCTATCTTGCTGTCCATGACTCTGTTTCCCAAACCAATCTAATTGAGTTTCTTGCTGAGAACATGATTCTAAATATCTTAAAAAGAGAGAGAGAGAGAGAGAGAGAGAGAGAGATGTGATCTGAAATGTGTATATGAAAAATACTCTGGCAAATTTTAAATATTTCTGGTAGATCCTTATGATAAATTGCTCCATTAGAACTAAAGTCTTTTTTCCAGTAGAAGCAAGTATCTGAATGACTTTTGAATACTCACTAGAAATTCACCTGAATATTATTTCTATTTCTATAAGCAAAAGATTGTAGAGCTTGCACTTCTGGGCTCATGTTTAATGACAGTGGGAACTGCCTTAAATAACTTCCTATTTAAATATACTGCACCTAGCATGCCCCATAGTTGGAAATATTGTTCATTTATTTGATATTTATTCAAAAAGTAGCAAAATTTATCCTCCATAACTCTTATTTTCTAACTATTATTTCAATATAGAATGACAAGTAATTCATACTGAATTATTGGAGGGATTGCTCATGCATATTTTGCTGCCCGTATGAGAAATATCACACTGAAAAATAATTAAATTTCAATGAGGTAAGAAACCAGGCACCATCCTAAACAAAGATCTCCTTATGAGATTGGCATCCAATTTCAAACTTCTGGGTAATTAGAAGTAGTATAAGTGGTGAGTTTTTAATTGTATTTTATGTCAAACAATATAATGAAAATAAAACTTAACATAAGATTTCACTGGCTCAATAATGTCAAATTGCTTTTCTCTGGATTGGAATGATCATAGATAAAAAAGATAATAGACCACCCAGATTTTTTCATGCAAATGAAGTTGATTCACAAGGATATTGATTTGCATATGTATTTATTTTTTATTACATAAAAATTCAAGAAAACAAAACATTACTTTGTAATTTAGTAGGGATTATTAAGCAAAAAAATAGGTGCCATATATGTTAAATTGGTAAACATGATAAATATATGATAAAAATGTGGAGTTCCAATAATTTCCTATTCTTCCCACTCAAAATCAGAGGGCAAAGTTCAGTTCTATAAGTTATCGCTGGTTCCGGACACCTTGCTTATTGAAATGTTCATTTGGGGAAGAGTTTGCCCTTTTTAGGGTCCAGTTAAAAAGCAAATGTTCAAGGTAGCAGGATAACATTGAACTGCTGTTATATTTACTAACTATTCCATGTGCATAAGGTCACCATTTTGACATCCTATAAAATGGATTCAGTGGGAAATTAGGAGATATCGAAGCCAAGGAAAGGACCACAACAGAAAATAGAAATAAGGATTGTAGGGTCAGTAATCCAATATACACACAACCTCAATGGGTCATAAAGACATAGATAAGTCTGCAAGAATAGCTGGGAGAATAATGATATTTTAAGGTAAGAAATGAAGAAACAGGTAAACAAGTCCTGTAGTTGGTGGAGCCATGCAACTCATGAGAATATTAATTTCCCATGAAAAGCACCTTGTCACCTCTGCCATAGTGAACTCCAGTATCTTCCCCTCTCAATTTTCCATTCCAAAGTCTCACAAATGTAAAAGGAGTGTACATTACCTGTTACAAAAAAATGAACCTAAAATATAAATCATGTTACACATGATGGCTTAGTACCAACCAATGGTTATCAATAAAAACTCTTTTGAGTCTTCAGTTAGAAAACAATCTTTTTACCTTGATATAGTGACTTTCTGTGGATTTCAGGACTTTGACTAAATAATTGCTACAAAGCCCATTATTTATAACATTCTGATTCAGCATTTATATAGCTACATATCCTTCACTCATGATGAGCCGTGTAACTCTTAGTTAATACTAAACTTGCCTCAAAAGTTTCTCTTCTAGATAATTTAAAAGAGATTTACAAAGTTCTCTAAGAGTTTTATATTTTCTAGAATGGGTATAATAATTCCTGCTTCTATCTCTTTTCAATTATTTGGGGGTGGGCTATTCTTTCAACAGATATCATTCTTAAAAATTTTGAGATTATCAGGAGCTTCCTCTAATATGGTTATTCAATGTGTCTTAAATTGTTGAAGGGATGGAGAGAATGCTATTTATAAAGTAAAATGATAAATATAAATACATAATTCCAATGAAACTTTAATGTTTTCTGGTGACCAATCTCAATAAAAATAGATACCAGTTCATTTTTAACTAACCAAGAAATTGAGCTAACATTCAAAGCTGCTTTTGTTGTCACCTAACTCCCACTGAAGAAGATCCAAAACTGAAACAGAAAGAGAAAGTGCAACTATAGAAGTCAGATTGTCATTCCTACCTGATCCCGGGAAAGACTCTTTCAGAGACACTAGTGGTCCAAGTGATGAGTTTCTGGGAATGATTTATACCCAAATTGTAATTTAAAGCTCTTATTCCTAAAATATTTTTAACATACCCTGAAGACATGATTACAATATAATAAAAGAGAAAACTCTAGGGAAGTAATTTATGTAAACTCCCACTAACTAGAGTCTTGGGATTTCCACAATGTGATTGCATCAGTTTGTAATCATTTTCTGAAGATTATTTATTTATTTATTTATTTATTTATCAAAGAGAAAAGCATTCAGTGGAGGAGGGGCAAAGAGAGAGGCAGAGAGAGAATCTTGAGCAGATTCCCCACTGAATGCACAGCTCATCATGGAGCTCGATCTCATAACCCTGAGATCATGACCTGAGCCAAAATCAAGAATTGGGCACTTAACCAACCCAGGTGCCCCCAATTTGTTATCACTTTGAGCTGATTGCTTTGAGTGATCGGAAGTTTATTCTCATGGAATTTTTTCATTATGTATCATCATTTTTTCTAGTCAGATAAATAAGACAGTTAATAAAGATATAAAATAATGACATAATTCATGGGATTTATGTTTTTGTGATTTTCCCTTGTCTGAACTGTGTTTTGTCCACACAGTTGCTATTGAATGAGTTTTAAAATTTTTAAATTGACAAGTTATGCACTAATTGCAATATCATGAAGTTCTTCTAAAAATCAGTATTCTGACATTGTATAGCTTGCATTCTAGCCTGGAAGCAAATGATGAGAGCTGAGTAGCAACTTCCTCCATTAAAGGGCAAGTGCTCTATGATTTACTGAAGACCTCTAAATTTATTATTATCATCCAATCTCCCAACCCAACCTCACAACCTTATTTAATTTTTTGTCCCTATAATTGAATATAGTATGAAATGCACAAAAAAAAATTAGTTACAAAGTAGAATAGGAACATAGTGCAGAAAATGATTGCTTCTGCCTACAAACATCTAGCAAGGTAACTCATACGTGATGACTTTATATCCATGGTGCCTTAATCAGGTGAGGAAGAAAGAGAAAGGCATCTCTCACATAGGAATGTGGAAATTCATATTTTTTTATTGTACTTGAATCTATTCCATATGAACTTACATCAGGTTAGTGGAAGAATCTTCCTTTGCCCTTGAAATCACTCTTTCATTAAGACTGATACTTAAGACAGTCTGAAACTTAATGAAACAGCCCAGATTCTAATAACAGATGGATAGATATATATATTGCATTAAATTTTTAAAATGTAATCCTGTTCAAT
Source organism: Canis lupus familiaris (assembly GCF_011100685.1). Taxonomy (NCBI): domain Eukaryota; kingdom Metazoa; phylum Chordata; class Mammalia; order Carnivora; family Canidae; genus Canis; species Canis lupus. The sequence continues at coordinate 39,861,497 of NC_049239.1, read as the reverse complement.
AATAGAAGATATACCAAATTATGGATCCATTGAACAACTGAATGATTCTCAAAGATATTTTGCTAAGTCAAAGAATATACACACGAAAGACCATATATGGTTTGATTCCATTTATATGAAAGGTAGTTAGGAAAGCACATTATGATTACCAAAAGCTGAGTATGCAGTGAAGTAACTGTCAGTGAAGGAATAAAAAGGAAATTTTAGAAGTTATGAAATGTTCTATATCTCAAATGTAGTGGCAGTTATATGGATGTATACATTTGTCAGAACACATTGAATTGTATTTAAAATGGACATATTTTATTGCATGTAAATTACACAGTAATAAAGTAATATTTTTAAAAACCTATAATATTTTATTATTATCAAATAAAAGTAAGTTAAGGATAAAAGAAGTTAAGTTAGTTGCCCAAAGGACACATATCAAACTTTAAAAGCAAGATTCAAATTCAATTGTACCCATTATCAATCATAATACACTGTCTCCGCAGGGGTTGGTTGTTTGTGAAGATAAATATGTATCCATTAATAGTATAAAAGATTAATTTTATGATCATCTCAACAGATGCAGAAAAAGCATTTTAAAAAATTTAACATCCTATCATAAAAACTCTGAACAAATTGGGTACAGAAAAAGCATACATGAATATAATAAAGGCTATATATGATAAGCCCACAGCTAATATCATATTCAATGGTGAAAATTTGAAAGCCTCCCTCTACCGTCAAAAACAAGACAAGGGTGGCCACTATCACCACTCTTCTTCGACATAAAACTGGAAGCCCAAACTAGAACAATTAGGAAGAAAAAAAGCATCCACTATCAGAAAGAAAGAAGTAAAATTGTCTTTGCAGATGATATGACCTTATACACAGAAAATCCTAAAGACATTATTAAGCAACTCTTAGAACTAATAAATGAATTCAGTAAGTTTATGCAGAATGCAAAATCAACATCCAAAAATAAGTGGCATTTTTAGGGATGCCTAGGTGGCTCAGTGGTTGAGCATCTGCTTTTGGTTTAGGGTGTGATCCCAGGGCCCTGGAATTGAGTCCCATATCAGGATCCCCGCAGGGAGTCTACTTCTCCCTCTGCCTATGCCTCTGCCTCTCGCTGTGTGTCTCTCGTGAATAAATAAAATCTTTAAAAAAACATTTTTAAAAAATAAGTGACATTTTTATATACTAACAATGAACTATTTGAGAAAGAAATCAAGAAAAAAATCCCTTTTAAAATAACACCAAGAAAAATAAAATACTTAGGAATAAATGTAACCAAAACATTAAAAATCCATACACTAAAAACAGCAAGTCTTTGATGAAAGAAATTGAAGAAGACATAAATATAAAGATATCAACTGTTTATGGATTCAAAGAACTTTAAAATTGTTAAAATTTCCATACTCAACAACAACAACAAAAAATTTCCATACTCCCCAAAGCTGTCTGTGAATTCAATGCCATTCCAATAAAAAGAAATATATCCAATGACATGTTCACAGAAACAAAGCAAATAGTCTTAAAATTCATATGAAATCACAAAACACCTCAAATAGCCAAAGCAAACATGATAAAGGACAAAGCCAGAAACATCACACTTCCTGATTTCAAATTATTTTATTACAAAGCTATAGTAATGAAAACAGTATGGTACTGGCATAAAACAAAACAACAACAAAAAAAGAAAAATCAGATACATAAACCAATGAAACAGAATTGAAAGCCTAAAATAAGCCATGAATATATGGTCAACTAGTATCTGACAAGGAAGTTAAAATACTCAATTTGGAAAGGATAGTCTCTTCAGTGAGTGATGATGGACCAGTGAAACTGGACCACATGCAGAACAATTATTTTGGACCTCTATCTTATACCACACACAAAGACACAAATTAACTTGAAATGAATTAAGAACTTAAGTATAAGACCTGCCATAGGAAAAAAGTTCCTTGACATTGGTCTTGGCAATGGTTTTTTTTGTATATGACATCAAAAGCACAAGTAACAAAAGGAAAATTAGACCACAACTAACTTAAAAGTTTCTGCACAGCACAAAAGACACTCAACAAAATGAAAAGACTATCTGTGGATTGGGAGAAAATATTTGCAAACAATATATCCAAAAAGAGTTTAACATTCAAAAAATATAAAGAACTTATACAACTCAATACAAAAATAATAACTAATCAAGAAGTAGGTAAAGGACCTGAACAAATTTTTCCCAAGAAAACATGCAAATGGTCAACAGGTAATGAAAAGGTGCTCAACACCGCCAAACATCAGAGAAATGCACATGAAAGTCACAGTGAGATATAACTTCACAACTATTAGATTAGCTATTATCAAAAAGACAAGGGATAAGTGCTGAAGAGGATGTGGAGAAAAAGAACCCATGTGCATTTGCTGAAGGGAATGTAAATTGGTACAGTCAATGTGGAAACTGTAGAGAGCTTCCTCAAAAATCAAAGATAGAACTACCATGTGATCCAGTAAGCCCCTTTTCTGGGGATATATTCAGAGGAAATGAAATCAAAATATCGAAGAAATAGCTGCACCTCACATTCATTGCAGTGTTACAATAGTCAACACATGAAACAAATGTCCACTTGCAGGTGAAAGAATAAAGATGATGTGGTGTAGATACATAATGGAATATTATCCCATCATTAAAAAGCGGAAATTGACATTTGAGTTACCATGGATGAGCCTTGAAGTCATTAGGCTAAGTGAAATAAGAGAAACTAAGACTATATAATCTAACTTTTATGTGGAATCTAAAAAAATCAGACTCATAGAAACAAAATACAATGTTGGTTGGCAGGGCTTGGGATATGAGAAATGGGGAGATATTGGTCAAAGGCAGCAAGCCTTCAGTTATAAGATGAATAAGTTCTGAGGGATCTAATGTACAATATGGTGACTACAGTTAATCCTGTACTGCATACTGGAAAGTGCTAAGAGAGTAGATTTTTAATGTTTTTGCCACTACCACCACACACACACACACACACACACACACACACACAAATCATGTTTGTGTGAAACAATAGATGTGTTAACTAATAGTCTTGTGATAATCATTTCACAACATATACATGTATCAAATCATCAAATTCTATACCTTAAGCTTATAAATGTTATATGTCAATTACATCTCAATAAAACTGAGAAAAAAAGACACTAGACTTAGTAAATTTCCAACATTAAAATCATAAGGCATATGTTCTCTCACAACAGAACTAAATTACAAATAAATAGCAATGACAAACCTTTTAATTTTCCAAATATATGGTAATTACGCATAGTCTTCTAAATAGCCCAGGAGTTAAAGAAGAAAGCACTGGGAAAAAGAGAAAATTCTGCAAACTGAATGTAAAAAATACCAAATTTGGTGGTTTTCAGCTAAAGCAGTGTTTAGGTAAAATGTATAATCATTTTTATGAGAAAAGAAGTAAAACTCAAATCAATGATCAAAACTTTCACTTAAAAATGTAGAAAAGGGGATAAAAGATAATGCCAAGTAATTCTCAATTTTTAAAATCCAAGTGACACAGAAAGTATTCTTTCTTTTCTTAGACTTGAGTGTGTAGATTCAGGCTTGCATATCAGAAGAAGTTGGTCCCTGTAGTTCAGAGGCCACAGACAGGATCCATAAACTCAGAACTAGAGAAAAAAAAATATCACTCTATTCATCTCTTCCCATTCCCATACTGACCACCATAAAAGCATATTCACAAGAAACAGGAACCACTATCATGACTTATGATTTTTGGTTTTATTTAGTAACTCAGAGACATACAGAAGAATGTATTTCAAAAAAGACTCCTAGTCTCAAAAGATAGATGGGAATAAGAATAGAATAAATCCAAGGAATTGAGCTGAGAGTATCTTTAGCCTGTTAATCATTGTAAACAATCAGAACACAGGAATGTTCCATGCCACATCAAGTGGGAATTTTCACTTAGAACACTGCTCCTCAAATTTAATGTGCTTACAACTCACTTATGATTTGATTTAAACCCAGAATTGGATATAGTGGATCTAAGTGCAGAATGTGGTGCTAAATTTCTAACAAACCCCAAGATAATGCTGTTGCTGCTGCTCAGTGGATCGCTTGTTGAGGGATTAGATTAATAAGTGAAGGTCATTTTTTTCCCAGACCTGAGACTTTTAGATGAGATATTTGAGAATATTCATAGAGAATATAAAAATACATCATCAGAATGCAAAGATATTTGAGCCAAAGGTTTAGTTATGATTTATTGGAAACTGGAGGCAGTCTCATCTTAATGATCATATTTCTTCTGAGGACATTCTTCAAGGCTTGCTTTACATCTTTGTTCCGCAGACTGTATATCAGTGGATTAAGCACTGGACTCACAAAAGTGTAGAAGACTGCTATGATTTTGGATTCCTCGACAGTCTTATCTGTTGGTGGTCTTACATACATGCAGAAGAGCGTCCCATAAAATAAGGTCACAGCCATCATGTGGGAACCACAGGTGGAGAATGCCTTCTGTCTTCCCTCTGCTGATTTGATCCGGAGGATGGCAGCAATAATGAAAGCATAGGATACCAGGATGATGCTGAGGGAGTTGGAGAGGTTGAAGCCAGCTGATATGAGCATGGCATGCTCTTTGACATAAGTATCAGAGCAAGAAAGCTTAATCAGTGGCGGGTCAGCACAGTAGAAGTGGTTGATGACATTGGATCTACAGAAGTTCAAGCGAAAGGTCAGGATAGCCTGCAAGAGCCCATCTGAGAATCCATAGACATAAGGAAATGTGGCCAAGCCGATGCAGACACGCCTGGACATTTTCATACTATAATGTAGAGGGTTACATATGGCCACATAGCGGTCATAGGCCATTGCTGCCAGCATGTAAAACTCAGTGAGGAGAAGTGCAATGAAAATGTAACACTGCGTAAAGCAGCCAGCAAAACTGATGGTCTTCTTCTCTGATAAAAAATTAGTCAACATCTGCGGGGTTGCATTTGAGGTGTAGCACAAGTCTACAAAGGCCAAATTAGTGAGGAAGAAGTACATGGGTTTGTGAAGGCGGGAGTCCAGCCTGATTAATACCATCATGCCCAGGTTGCCCAAGAGGGTGACGAGGTACACACCCAGAAACAGCACAAAGAGGAGAGGTTGGAGCTCGGGACGATCTGTGAGCCCCAGGAGAATGAATTCTCTTATTGCACTGTCATTTGTGATGGACATTTTCTGAGAGTTTGGACCTGCACTGGAAACAATAGAAATAACGCAGACAGGGAGGTATAAATCATATTACTGACTATTGAAATAATTTTTCTCAATTCTTCCATGTGTCTTTCAAAATGAATACTACCATAAACAGACTTTGTACTCCTACTAATCCATTATTTAATTTGTCTTTGTACTGAATTGCCATTATATTTCTCTATTTAGATACCTACAGTTACACCTATAGCTATACCTATAGGTAACTATACTTACACCTATTCTTATATCCATACATACAACTGAGCTACATATCGTTTCTCCCTGCAATATTTTTTGCCTCTCAAATTCTCCCTATGCTATTAGGCTCAGTAGGCTTTATGATTCCAGCACACATTCATTCTGTAGCACATTACATCTCCATAATGTGTCTACTTTCCACTCCTTGTATATTCCATCCTCAGGGGCAAGGACAAAGTCTAGCTCATTATTGCCCTGTGACTTCTCTTTTTTTTTTTTTTAAGATTGTATTTATTTAGAGAGAGGAGGGTGGCATGGAGGGTGGCAGGCGGGGTAGGGCCAGAGGGAGAGAGAGAGAATCTCAAGTAGAGCTCATGCTGAGCACAGAGCTCAATGAGGGGCTTAATTTCATAATACTGAGATCATGACATGAGCTGAAATACAGAGTCAGATGCTCTACCGATTGAGCCACCCAAATGCCTTGTGTACTCTGACTTCTAAGTACATATTTATGTAAAATTTTAAAAAGAAAAGAAAAAAATAGGGTAAGCATGAAAAAGTGACTACTTACAAGTATTTTAATCATCTCTGTATCCCCATGGAGCTTGTCATGATGTTATTTCCTGAGGAGAATTAAGAGCTTTGTGAATTTTAATGTACAAAGAAATTGCTTGGAAACCTTAACCAAGAAAAGTCACAAAAAGTTTGCTTAAGAACCTTTTATGTGGGATGTGGAGATCTTCATATGTAACAATCATCCAGGAGGTTATAAAGCAGATGTCCCCAGATTCACAATTTTAAAAGGCACAGTCACAGTGGTCTAATAAACTTAAGGAAAATAAATGAACAAAGAATCACCAGATCAAATGAATTCTCACTCAGTATTTTGTGAACAGTCTACAGCAAAGACGTAATGTGTCAATAAAAAAACAAGGTTTGCATAGTTAGTACTTAAGTTGTTAATCACAACTTGTATCTATCTAGAGGTATGGCAATCCCTATGGCTTTTTAGCTCTCCTTTACATCATAATTAGTGCTTAAGTTTCTCTTCCTTTCTCTCAAATGCTATTTTTTCCCTTTCTCTCATATTCAATTTTTTAAAACCTGTCCAATTCTTATCTTATTTCAAAATGAGTCACTGACACTTAGTTTAGTCTAAGTTTTAGAGAGCCAATGACAATGTCTTTTTGCACTTTATCTCCTTTACCCAGAAGAGTAAGTACTTTACATTTGTTGAATATGCCAATAACAGTTACTGATAATGAGCAATGATCCTCATCCATGAGTTACTTCATTTCCTCATTTGTAAATGGGAATGATTACATCTGTTCTGCTTGCTTGTAATGTCATTGTGGACATCAAACAAGATGTTCATAAAATAAGTGTTTATTGATACTCAACATATCATGTGATTAGGCCCTATAGATACCAAAATGAATAGACTCTTCAAAAATCCCTGCCCTTCAGGCATTCACATCTAGTGGACAGAGACACAGAGTAGTGAAAGTAAATAAATGGTGATTCAAACAGCTGTGTTATAGAGAAAAATTAGGAAAATGGAGTTTTATGGAGAGGGCATTCAACTTTTAAATAGTAACATCACTGAAATATTCATGAAAAGGTGACTTTTTTTAGCAACAAACTGAAGGAGGATGAGAACAAGCAAGAAGCTTATTTTAAGAACAGTATTCTAGGAATAATAAAGAACAGAGGCAAAGGCAGCATATGTGATCTTTGGAACTGCTAGAGATGTGTGTACACGTATGGGTTTCATGCAGAGGAGTGCAAAAGTCCCAGCTTAGATATTCCCTAAAATGTAAATGACTCCCTTCTTTGAAAGCCTGATTCATCTCTACTTATGAGTTTCCTACCAAGAATAGCAATGACCTTCACTGCAGAACAGGAGTCAGTGGAGAGTTGTAGCTCCTCTTCCAGAAGTGCCTAGCAGAAAATTACCTTTGAAAAGCCTATTTCTTTAAGTGACATCAGCAGGATGGCTTAGGAGATAATTTTATATTCATTTGCACCCAGAAAACCCCAGAAAGAGTGTAGATGGTTTTCCCAGGACAGAGAAAAGATCAGGATGTGAGAATTTCGGATTTATAAAAGATACTGTAGGAAATTGGACTTAGGGGATCATTTGCAGAAAAACTCATTTGTTGCATGTCACTTAATGACCACCTTTGGGATCTGAAATGGTCTTGACTCGTGACCTCAGTGACTTGTGTGGAATCCAGAAATATCCACTTGAAAGTAGAGCAAAAGTTCTGCTAAGTGAAGGAAGGCACAAAAAAAAAAAAAAAAAAAAAAAAAAAAAAGATGATGAAGAACATGTGTTTGAAGAGAAAGAACATTACAGATGACCCAGCTGCCCACATCAGGCCAGAGTAAAAGCTGAGCATCTTCTGAACAATGGGTTCTGGGTTTAGTAGATTACAACCAGACAAAGCCTCTAACTAATGAGGAAAGAAAAAGCAAAGTAGTTTCAAAAGGACAGCACAAAGCTGCAAATGGTAAAACCTGGAACTAGGATTAACTATATAATAAACAAGGTTGAGTACAAAATAAGAGAGTAAGTTATCCATGTTCCAAACATATTAAGCATTTCAAGATGGTGACAGCAGGGCATGAAAACTAGCTTAACACTGTTGGAAGCAGGGTGATGTCAACTGCACCAGGTGCATACCTAAGAATCCAGGTGCTCCTAGAGCACAGGGGCTGTACAGGGACTAAGAGACAACAATGGGGATATAGAAAGAGAGCACCTCTGTGAAAACAAGAAGTAAAAAAAAGGATAAAAGAAAAAAAAAAAAACTCAGACAAAGATTCAGCCTCAGTGAGAATATGCCAGAGGGCAACTCTGCTCAATGGGCCAGCTATCTAGATGAATTTTGTAGCGCATTCAATTACAAGTGAATGAGAAAAAGACTATTTAAGATTAAGGAAAAACTCTTAGCAACAATTTATTGAAAGAAAGCTCCTTAAGTTTCTTTTTTTTTTTAAAATACAAACCTCATTAAAAATCGAATGAAACCATTGAAACTATGGAACCAAAACCACGATAAATGCACAAACTCAAAATCTTGCCAAAATATAAATAGATAGGTGAAAGATAGATGATAGATAAATAGATAGGTAGATACACAGATAGTTAATAGATTGATGATAGAGAGATAGATGATAGATAATAGATAAATGATAGATAGATAGACAGATAAGAGATAAGAGATAGATGATAGATAAATAGAAAGGCCTCACAGATTGCCTGGCTCCAACTATAAGAAATCTTCTGCTAGAGGAAGCTTCAACCCATACCTGAAAATGTCCTTGTTTTTTTCCATAGCAAGTAGAAATTTCCCCTTTCTTGGTTCTTTTGTACTAGTGACAGATCAGTAAAATATTATCCAGGGAGATCAATGGAAATCTCAAAAGCCTGTTGTCAGGGAAATTCATTGAGGTTCAAACTCAGAAGCTGAGAACAAGAGGCATTGCATAGGCATATTTCAAGCAAACACAGTGCAAATCGGTGTACCTAGTTTAAGACTTTTTTTGCGGTCCCTTCCTGACTAAAAATGAAGAACATAAAAACACAGTGACTTACTTCTGGTTCTAAAATGTACCTATTTTCTCACCTCTGGTTAAGGACGTTCACTGAGGCCTTTCTAAGCTGTAAATGTAGCTGCATTTATACCAGGATGTGGGAGGTAAGGACAGGTCTTCAAGCAAATCTCAGAAGAATTTGAGAATAGCAGCGATGAGTGTTACATGGGGAATCATGCCTCTGGGATTAATTGGGACACTCTCAGATCAGAAAGCTAATCACATGCCTCAGTCTTACAGTCCCTAATTTCAAATTTCCTATTTACCCTAAGACCTCTGGGGAAGGCACACAAAAGAGATTCAACTTCAAATTTGGATGATAGGTTGATTTTTTTTTTCATTTTGTTCTTTCACTCTAAAACTATGTCTTCTCCTAAAATCCAGAGCTCTCAGAATGTCCCCTCTGATGAACGTCAAAGTCTTGGGGAACGTGAGTCACAGGTAGAATGGTGAAACACACAGGTCGTTGTCAAATGCTTTGGTGAGTACTTCCTAGGTGTGGACAACTTTCCAGTAGATAATTCCATGTCCTCAAAATAACCCAAGAGGCAGGGACTCCATCGTGAACATTTGACTAAAGAGACAGAGGTTCCACTAAAGCACCAGTGATGGACTAAAACCCCCAGTGCCATAGAGCTGCTAAGTGGCAGGGTAGACTTCCATGCCTGTCTTCATGTCCCAAGTGGACTCCATCTTCAATTGTATGTAGCTGTCATGCCTCAACCTGCAGTCACACTTTGTCCTTCTGTCCATCACTGGCTTTAAATATTCCCTGAGCTTCCTCTCCACTCAGCTCCTTCCTCATTCCCCCCAGATTCAAGTTGTTCTGCCCATAGGAAAGGCTCAAATACATGTCTTCCCAAAAGAGGCTTTCTCTGTACCCCCTGAACCAAGACCTTAGTGCTCTGGGCACCCTGCCCCCATCCCAGTCTAATACACCCTGTTTAATTACCTGCCAATGTCTCTCTTGCCACCACGACATTGAAAGCCCATCTGGGCCAGGACCGTGATCTCAGCATGTAGCCTAGGCCCTGGAAGATGATAGTTGATCAACAGATACTTTTGGAATAATGTAAGGAGTGTGCAGTGTGTACCTAATTCTGTGAAGACTCAACAAGTCTTGGTTATCCCCTCCCAGGTAACTTTGCATTTTATGGAACATACTTCTTTCTCTCATAAAAATGAAATCTGTAGGGAGATGAAATGGAGTAAGTGACTAATTTGGGTAAGAAACCACAGGAAAGAAATCAGAATGAGGGGAATTAATTATAGGCTTTAGGCATTGGACATGTAATATGTGCCAGATTTAGACTTAGCACTTTGCAAGCATGAGTCCAGTAATTTTTCACACAACTCCATGGGGCTTTAGTACTATTATCTTCATTTTACAGATGGGAAACTGAGGCTTATAAAGATTAAGTAACTTTCCTGGGCAGAAGCAAATTATAAATTGGGAGCCTGAGATTCAAACAGGCCAGTCAGTAGGGTTTGATATTGCGTTGTTGATAGTTTCGCCAAGAAATGTGACAAGCTCAACTGTGCTAACTTTCTCCAGGTTCTCTGGCATTCATTCATTTGTTCATTCATTCATTCACTCATTCATCCACAGGGTTAAAAACATTCAGGGATAATTTTGTATTTACCACTGTACTGTCAATGTAGAGAATATAAGAGAAAGTGAAAAGATTTGTGTCCTTAAACAGTTTGTTTCATGGTCGGTGGAATGAGGTATGCATATTTAAAATTTCATGGTCATGTTTTCAATGAGTAGAATTTGTGAAATCATTTTGGAAAGTGGTAGAGATAGAGCCTGCAATGAGCTAATCATAATGAAAAGGGCATAATAATAGTTTATTTATTCAATATATATCTATTGAGAATGATCTATATTCTAGGTTTGAGAAAAATACTGGCTTTAATATTTTAAATTGCCCACAATAGTGAGGAAAACCAGATATGAACCTTGTCTTGTGGAGTCGACAATCTGGAGATGACACAATTGTGAATTAATCACACAAATATACAGATTTTAACTCAGAGTTGTGAAAAGTCCCGTACATTAAAGATTCATGATACTGTGAGAACATAGAAGATAGGGCTTACTCAAAGAAATTAGCCACAGATCCACCAAAGATGGAGCAGGAAAAAATAGCTAATACCAACAAAGACAAAAATTGAAACTTTTAGTTTTTAACACCAAATTTAAAATGGGAAGAAAATTTACCTACACAGAAATAACAGATAATCTAGTAATACAATCTTTTCAAGAACAAATTATTACAGGCCAGAAAATTAAATATTTTCTACATGTTGAAAGAAAATATCAATCTATCTAAAGCCATACCCAAATGAATTCCTCCTTGAGAGTTAAAAATTAAATTGAGACAGTTTTAGAAAAGTAAAAACGGAGTTTCTCTCATAGGAACTGTCATTAAGGACTAATAAATAAGAGTATAAATCATGTAGGTGAAAACTTGACCCAAGATGAAAACTGGATGCAAAGAGAACAGTAGTGAGTCATTGACAAAAACGCTAATATTAAAGGAACATTAATAATATGCAACAAAATTATAATTACAGTCATATGTGACATAATATTGCAACAGTTTATTTTTAAGTTATAATTTATTATCAATCATATATCATATACTTCATGACACCATATAAGATAGAAGCAGCAGTACCCACAATTAAAATACTTCATAATCCTTTTATTATTGCACGCCAATATTAGTAATGAAGACTTAGGTAAATCATCTATACAAATTTAAAGAAATTTATTAAAAATAGAAAATACAGGGGATCCATGGGTGGCTCAGCGGTTTGGCGCCTGCCTTCGGCCCAGGGCGCGATCTTGGAGTCCCGGGATCGAGTCCCCTGTCGGGCTCCTGGTATGGAGCCTGCTTCTCCCTCTGCCTGTGTCTCTGCCTCTCTCTCTCTGTGTCTATCATGAATAAATAAATAAAATCTTTAAAAAAAATAGAAAATACAATGTATAATAACCAAACAAAAAGTAGACTCAAAAACTAAAAATGAGTTTAAAGAATGCAATTTAATTCATGGCAGGAGAGGGAGAAAACCATAGAGAAAATGCATTCAAGGACAAAATAAATTGTTAAAAAATATTCCTAAATATGTTTCTCCACAATAAAATATGAAACTCAAGTTTAAAAGGACTCAGGGCCTCAAAGTCAAGGGTAGAAATGTACATAATAGGTATCAAGTAACCAAAAACAATTTAAAAAATACCACTGAAGATACATGAATAGCAGGAAAAATACACTTTTAGATTTTACTCCGCAAAGTTGAGAAAGTACATAATGATAAAAGTGGTAAAACTAGCTTGTTAATTGACATAAGATAATAAAAGGAAAAAATTATAAACATAAACAAAATCATAACCATATCTCTCAGTTTTTAGAAACAAAATATTAAATCATTTGTAGGGATATGAAAATCTTTTTAAAAAATCAATAGGATTGACCTTGACCTCATAGAAACCTGCTCTGCTCAGCTCCTGTATCTTCTGAGAGTGTTTTTGACACCATTGACTTCCAGAACTAGTAGTCTCAGGAGAAAAAGCTGAAGGTGAACAGTAGGGTACCATGACATGGATGGATGTACAAATTGCTCAGTGGGATTGGACCACTTCTAATGCCTGAAGAGGGAAAAACATAACACTCCACTTTTGTTGCTATTTTCCCTGTGAACTCTTACATCTGCATGTGGCAGATTCAGGTTTGGGAATCAGACCAGCCGGGGAAGAAAGAAAGGATGAGCAAGGCATGCACAACTGATGACAAATTGCAACACATGCTAACCCCCCTGGGTAAAGAAGCCCTGTGATGGCAAGTACCAAACAAAAGGGCTGACACAGAGCTCAGTACAGACTACGAATAGCTTTTTTTTTCTTGTTCTTTCTCGTAGCCACACCTTGGCCCAATAAAGTGGTATCATGTGCCTTCTGGGAAGATAATAGGCCTGAAATCTGGAAAATAAAGTATTTCTATACGTCTTAATTGTATCTTCTCTCAGAGACGCTTCAAGAAAATTCTCCAGTGTTCAAACTTCCAGAAAAGGGGTGGTAAAACTATTTTTATAAATATAGTCTACTACATCAAGGAAAGAATTGACAGATTGGTCCTACAAGATAGAACCAGAAACAGACTGATACAAATATGAAAGCTTGATACATGACAGAATTTTCACTCAAATCTTAATGAGAGGGATCCCTGGGTGGTGCAGCGGTTTGGCGCCTGCCTTTGGCCCAGGGCGCGATCCTGGAGACCCGGGATCGAATCCCACATCGGGCTCCTGGTGCATGGAGCCTGCTTCTCCCTCTGCCTGTGTCTCTGCCTCTCTGTGTGTGTGTGTGTGTGTGACTGTCATAAATAAATAAAAAATTTTAAAAAAAGAAATATAAACATTTAAAAAAAATCTTAATGAGAAATGTATGGAGTCTTTTTTAAAAAAATAGAAAACTTATTACTTTCATTAAAGATCAGAATTAAAGACTGTTTGCAACATTTATAATACCAGCAAAAATAAAGACTTAAAGATGAAATATTTCAAAGCGTTGAAAGAAAATACAAGAGAATATCTTTACAATAGGAAAAAGTTATTTCAACAAGACATACAAAGCACAACCATAAAGGAACATTAAAATTGGAAGTCCGTTAAAATGAAAAATTTCTATCCCCCCAAGTGTGTCTGGCACAAAGTGAAGTACAAGCTACAAACAGGTTGAAGCACCGACATTGCAGATATCATTAAAAGGTCAGTACCTAGCAGACAGTATGAAAGCAGCTACTGCAAATGTATGGAATAAAGATAAAACAACCCACCTGAACAAAGAACAAAGAATATAGACATACAACTAAAAAAAAAAAAAAAAAAAAAAAAAAAAAAAAAAAAAAAAAAAAAAAAAAAAACCCACACACACAAAAAAACTCTGCAGTTAGCATCAAAGTACTTAAAAATGCTTCACCTCCCTTATGAAGCCATTTTATACGGATCAGATTGGAAGACATTTCGAAAGCCTAGCAATATATAGTATTGGCAAGAATATGGAGCGAGACCAATCTCTCACAGCGTTTGCAGGCAAGCACATTGGTAGAGCAATTTGACAATATCTCCTAAATTTAAGATGCTCTATTCTTATGAACCAGAAATTACCCTCCAGGAAATGTACATGAGAGGATCTCTTGAACTGGTACACACTGAGAATTTCAGAGGAAAACGCATTGCCACATTTTCATATTATTCAGGAATAAGAAAAATGTATTCATCTATCAATAATTCAAACGAAGAGATAGACTGTGGTATATTTATATGGTACGTAGACTATCTCAGTGAAAATTGATGCTACATAATTCAGCATGGATGAATCTAACAATATTTCATGAAAATAGAATAAGTTGCAGAAAGATAGCATGTTTTGATTTATAACAAGTCTTAAATATGCCAAAATAACATTATGTGATTTTGTGGATACGTAAAGACCAGCAAATATTAGGACTCTATATAGAGATAAGAAACACTAAATGAAATGAGACTTGAGTACAGGCAGTGAAGAGAGGAATAGAATCAGGCAGGGAGGACTCAGTTTGAGACTATCTGATTATGTGAAATGTCTGAAGCAAACTGGCATGGGTGAACACTTAATAATGATCACTTATGCTTGCACAGTTTTTTACATTATTTTCTATTTTTTAGCATGTGTTGGAAATGGTTCCTAATGAAAAATTAACAAGTGAAACCAGAAAACCAGTTTTATGATGGGGGTGGATATTAATTTTTAAAAAATTCTAAGGAAAATATGCCATTCCATCAAAACCCTTATGAATGAGGATTCCATCAAACCAGTATTATCACTATAAAGATATTTTTTAGAATAATCTTAGATACCTAAGGATCCTAATTACTACATGATCTATTTTGCCTATAAAGGCAAAAAGAAACAAGAAAAATAATGCTTACCTGCTATGGTTGAGAAGTTTCTGGAATTTAGTTTGAAAATTATTAAGCACTACAAATATCAAACGGATGATTATGGACATAGCATCATTTGGTATATCTGTCTTTTGCCTTTTGTTGTTTGTTGATTTATAGAGCAATAGCAATGACTTCAATCTTGTCTTTAATTTCTATGAATGTTTATTATTATTATTATTATTGTTACTATTATTCACTGAGATGACACTTTAAATGCTAGCAAATATTTTGATATCTTCTTCTAAGTCTATTGGCAAATTATGGAAGGCAAAAAATATACAATGACAGAAAGTGACATGCTAATTTTAAATGCTCATCAAATGGCCAGATAATGAGATATACATACTACATACCTGTGACCAAAGTGTCTACTTAATTTAACAATTTCCTTTGGAAAACTTTCCTGATTGCATTTTTAACATCTTTGTTCCGCAGGCTATAAATAAAAGGGTTTAACATAGGACTCACAAAGATATAAAACACGGCAACAATTTTGCTCTGTTCTACAGATGTCTCAGAAGGAGGTCTCAGGTACATGCAGAACAGAGTCCCATAAAAGATGGTGACAGCCGTCAAATGGGACCCACAGGTGGAGAAGGCTTTGCGCCTGCCCTCAGCAGAGTGGATGCGCAGAATGGTGGAGAAAATGAAAATGTATGAGATGAGAATGATGGCTAGAGAACAGGTGAGATTGAAACCAGCCACCACAAACATGGCAGTTTCTTTGACATAAGTATCTGAGCAGGCAAGGACTATGAGAGGTGGGTCTGCACAGTAAAAGTGGTTGATTTCATTGGGTCCACAGAAGGAGAGGCGAAGCATCAGGATGGTCTGTGCCAGACCATTCACAAAGCCATAAATATAAGGGGTGGCAACGAGAGAGAAGCAGACACACCTGGACATCTTGCTGCCATACAACAGGGGTTTGCAGATGGCCACGTAGCGGTCATAGGCCATCACTGTGAGCATATAATAATCGGTGATCACCAGGGCAATGAAAAAGTGGAATTGCAGAAGGCAACCCAGGAAGGAAATGGCTTTTCTCTCGGATAAGAAATGAACCAGCATCTGTGGAGAGACATTGGTGGTATAACAGAGGTCCACAAAAGAGAGATGACTGAGGAAGAAGTACATCGGAGTGTGAAGTTTTGAGTCACTTCTGATTAACAAGATCATGCTAACATTGCCAAGCACTGTGATAAGGTAGATGACTAGGAAGACCACAAAAAGGACAGGCTGCAACTCAGCTCGATCTGTCAGTCCCAGGAGAATAAACTCAGTCACTGCTGTGTAGTTGTTCTTTAACATTGTGTGTGCGTGGCTTCAAATGAGGGCTAAAAGAAGGGAAATAAACGTTTCATCATGTCATCTGATAAGTCTTCTCTAAAACTTTAAACATTTGCAACATAAAAAAATAGCTTAGTCAATGCAATTGATATTTTAAATACCTAAATTAGTAGAGAGCTCCTTTTATAAAGGCAGTAATATTTTAAATGCTTTCCTGAAAGTCTTCACATTGAAAAGACTTTACCTTATCTGCAAGATTTATTACATTAGTGCACTTAAAATGTCCTTAAATGTTGCTTTTTGGTGGGGGGACATGGAAATCCTTGCTTTCTCAATGTATTTTTGATGTGGTATATAAATCATCATCTGTTTTGCACAACTGAATCAAATGATACATGTCCCTGTAGAACTGGGTTTTGTCCTCTTGCCCCTCTTGACTAAAGATCATTTCAAGCATTTATTCCCATTCAGCAATGCATGTCCTTCCCTTTATGTGTCCTCTGCTCAGGTGGTCCTTATATCACCAAATCTTACTTAACTTTAAGACTCAGCATCGGATCTCCTTTGTATTGTTTATTATGCCAAAAATCAGGGCCAAAATTTGGTTCATGAGGCACAAAAGTCAATTATATTTTTAGTATTAAAAATAATAATGTAGAGTATATAAACAGTACATATATATACACACACATATATATACACACATGCAGACATATCTATGTATAAGATATACACATACATATATATCAGTGGTATCAATGGTTCATCAGAAGAGAAATTAGGGAAAACATGCATTAAAAGGCTCCCAGGCATGGGGGAGGAGAAAATAATGAAAAAAAGATTAACGAACATATCCACACTTTATAATACTTCTAACTCTATCTCCTTTTAACTCTCACCAAAATTAAAAAATATTCTATAACATAAACTCGGAGTTTTACAATACATGTAAATATTCTTGCTGAAATAATAATATTGATCATACAACTGAGACAAGACATAAAATAACTCAAGTGCATTTCCCCACATGTCTGTAGGTTGAAAGTACCATAAAGACCATCCTGGAAAACCTAAACCATCCTTCACTAACACACACCCAGGTGTGGAATGTTACACTACTTCTTACTAAGAGTTATGGGGCCAAGGCAGGACAGGGATCATTGTAAGGTACTTTGTAAATATCTCCAACATTCTTGTCCATTGTGTTGTCCATTGTTTTGTCCACGTGTAGTCCCATGTACGCTACTCTGCACATGTGGATTTTGGACTTAAAGATCAGGATAATAAAATAAAATAAAAATAAAATCACCTAAATCAATGTAATCATAATTATTTTGTTGTTTTGAATACTCTTCAGTGCTGGGGTGGTATTTTAATAAATATTCGCTTATTAACACGTAAATCAAGTGTCAAAATAATTAATGTCTCTTATTTGTTACTGTAGGGTTAATGATGCAATGCAAACTTTAACACTTTAGATAATTTAACTGAGTATTTTGTGGCAATAACTTTCTTTCAATGAAACAAAACATAACATCCTACGTGATTTGAACAAAGAAAAACTCAGAGAGAAGTATTTGTAGGGAGACAGATGTGGTTCTGGGGACACGTGAGGCTTTGCTTTCTTAACATTCACCCTCACCCTGAAATTTTCTCATATAGATGCTTGCTGGAACTATACGGGCACCCAAAGATTGTAGATGGTTGGTCTTTATTTCAAGAAGACTTATATCTCCTAGTGGGTGGTCATAATTCAGTTTAAAGTGGAAAAGATTGAGTGAAGGCATCTTCATGAAATGCATTTTTAATTAACTTTAAATAATTAATGTAGATCATAAACCTAAGAGTGGCCGACTCTCTGTGAAGGGGTACAGAGCATTATACAATAGGACGCTTATAACTATAAAGAGTAGCATCATTAACTTGGAAGGAATCAGATAGATTGTTAACACCACTCCCTAATCTTCTTCATGAAATAAGAGAAAGTATTCATAGCTAGGGTTTGACAGTCATCAAGGTCAACAGATATTGGAAGTCCTCAGTGAGACCTCCTCACCAGAAAGCCCACATGTCCAATTCCTAGCTATGGGAATTGATCAAGTTACCCATCTCTCTGTGTCTAAATTTCCTCATGCATAAAATTTGGTTATGAGGGATTTAAATTCAGGTAAATTAAATGAGGGATTTAATTCAGGTAAAATTTTAAAACATGTCTGACATGTAGGAAGCACTTAATAAGTTGTAGCTATTATTATAATGAGTGGAAGATCCAGGTCTAGCCTAAAATAATCCTCAACATTGAGGTACCTGGGTGGGTCAGTCAGCTCAGTGTCTGCCTTTTGTTCAGGTCATAGTCTCAGGATCCTGGAATTGAGCCACACTTTGGGCTCTCTGCTCCCTGGAGAGTCTCCTTCTCTCTCTCTCTCTGTCCTTCCAGCTCACCACTCCTGCTGGCTCTCTCAAATAAGTAAATAAAATATTTTTAAAAATAAAATACCACTCAACATCAAAGTGTGAGTCTCAGGGACAAGAGTTTATCTAATCATTACCTATAGCCTCAGTGGCACCTAGAACAATGTTTTCCCAAATGGAGCCAGTCGATCATTATATATGGAATGAATGTCTTCTCCGGTCAGTTTTGTTTCCATTTGAAGCACTACTCTACTGAACATGTATAAATACTTGTACTTTTAGAAGATCACTAAAATTTAGATCAAGGCATTTGCTAATTCATCATAATATGTTTCAGCCCATAATTTTATTTGTGTTGATTAAAAGATTTATTTCTTCATTCCAAGCTATATTTTCATAAAACCAAATCCTACCTCTGCAAGAAGCCTGATTTCCCAATGATAGCATGGATAGAAGAACCTGAGGAGTTTATAACAGATTTGTCATATAGGGACCAAATCCCCATGGTTTAATTATTCCTAGCAGCAAGTCATTCAGACTATGTACAGCCACTATCTTATTTTCTTGCAAATCCTAAGTTTGTCGAGGACTTAATTTGGGCCTGTTCCCCAGTATCAACAGGGAATCAAATCTCCTGAGAATCATAAAAGAATGGGATCCATCATTTATTTTAGTTATGGGTGAATATCTTTTTATTTTTTGACAGGGGGGAGTAATAGGTTCTCTTGTTTACAACATATAAAGTAGAATGGTACCTAATATACAGAGAAAGATTTGGAGTCTAGAATGCCATTGGTAGATTGACTAACTTCTGTTGAACATGGGCGAGTTATTTACTAATTCTGAGCCTTGTGCTTTACCACTATTATTATTTTTGAGAGAGAGAGAGAGAGAGAGTTAGAGGTTTGGGGCAGAAAGAGAAGCAGAGATAGAATCTCAAGTAGGCTCCACGCTCAGCAGGGATCCCAAGACTGGGCTCCATTACAGGACACTGAGATCATGACCTGGTCCAGAATCAAGAGCCAGATGTTAAACCAACTGCGCCACCAGCTTTATCTTTTTAATAGCAATAAGAACACATGCTATGTGTGTACTATGGGAACATTATGGATATACCAGTAATATAAAAATGT
Source organism: Canis lupus familiaris (assembly GCF_011100685.1). Classification (NCBI taxonomy): domain Eukaryota; kingdom Metazoa; phylum Chordata; class Mammalia; order Carnivora; family Canidae; genus Canis; species Canis lupus. Next base: position 39,841,628 of record NC_049239.1, on the reverse strand, counting down.
TTGCTGGTGATTCTCCCTTTGTCACCTCACCCCCACCCAGGCCTTTTGCTTTTTCTTCTCTTTCTCCCTTTACCCCCTCAAGTTAAACCCTTATGGATCACACCAATAGAGCTCCTTGGGTGTCCAGTTTCAGGTGAGTTTGGCCAATGCCAGAAATCAGCAGGAAATCAGAGGTGGGAGAAAGAGAAAAAGAGCTCTATTTACTTCCCATTCTCTCCCAGATGCACAATGAAGGTGCTAGAATGGCTGCATCATTCCAAGCAAAACTCCTCCTGAGCTGTGTGTTGGGAAAGAAGGTGGCCAGGGACTTGCTTCCTGCTTCTAGCTCTCTTTGGGTGGTGGTTGTGGTCACTGCATGCTCATTTCAGAACAGGGGATGGGCTCTACTTTCTGCTGTTAGCTTCCAGATGCTTCAACTTCTTTGATCAATTTCTGTAGCTTTGCCTGTATTCTGTGTCCTTTCACTAAATTCTCATCAGGTAAAGAGTCTGAGTGAAATGTTGTTTTATGCTGTGTCCCTAACACAGGCCTGAGCAGTATGAGGTAGTTCTTCATACTGTTGCAATGGAAGTAGTAGCAGTAGGAATGATTATTCATTTTGTTATAGTTTTGGGATAGATCTGGGTTTTGAAGATTCTGGCCTGGAGCTCAAAAAAGACCGTTGAGTTACCCTCTTTCTGGATCCTGAATCAACTGAGGACTACACATAGGAGTCAGCTATTGTTCATAGCAGCATTGTTGCAGGTAGAATTGGATTTGACAATGTGGTTTAAACATGCTTTTCTGTTCCTTCCTTCGGAATTGAAGTCACCAAGCATAACTCTTGGTCCTTCTTTCCCTTTCCAGAGCCATGGCCAGTCACCACACCTGATTGAGTTGAGACATGTTCATGAATCACATAGAGAATTAGATGACTTGTATTGTCTGCGTGACAGCAGCAAAAATCCTTTCCATAATCTCACCCATATCCACTCACCTTACTTAGATAAGTGTGTGGGGGAAGTAGTAAGAGGAATTCAAAAAGTCCTTTAAAACTTTTCCCCAAAGTCATTTAGAAATCTCTGCCTCGGGACATCTGGGTGGCTCAGCGGTTAGGCGCCTGCCTTCGGCTCAGGTCGTGATCCAGGATCTGGGTCGAGTACCACATCAGGCTCCCTGCAGGGAGCCTGCTTCTCCCTCTGCCTATGTCTCTTAGTCTATGTCCCTCTGAATAAATAAATAAATCTTAAAAAAAAAAAAAAAAAGAAATCTCTGCCTCAATCCTTGTTACCACAATGGACACCCCTTTCATCTGTTTATGCATACCAGGAAAACTTTGTCCCTGACTATTATTCCCTCTTAGTTTCATTCTTTCCCAGAGACTAATATCATTTTCATGACTTAAAAAAAAATTCTGCCTTAAATTTTTGTGTTTTTTAAGAATCCATTTATTTCATAGAACATATTGAGTGAATACTACATGAAAGGATTTAAGTGCTAAAATCCATAGAATCTTACCAATCACAAAATATTCCATATGGAAGTTATTTTAGAGATAATTAAGCCAAAGCACATGTAAGTGGTTAAGTCAGTTGAGTGTCAGATCTTTGGTTTTGGCTCAAGTTATGATCTCATGGGTCCTGAGATCACTCTCAGTGGGGAGTCTGCTTGAAGATTCTCTCCCTCTGCCCTTCCTCTTTCTCAAATAAATAAATAATTCTTTAAAAAAAGAGTAATTAAGCCAAGTGTTTCATCTTACATAGGGATAAGCTAAGGCTGAGAATAGAAAGTCAAATGCTCAAAGTCACTTGGTAAATTAATGGATGGTTTCATATCCATATGGCTAGTTGTCTCTAGTTGCTAGTTTTCAGAAACCACTAAAGATAGCATTTAGATTATCTCTAGCTATTGCAAAATTTACATTTTTCTTTAGCATCGATACTTTCATATTTTGTCATTCCTTCTTAAATTGTTAGTCATACTTAGTACAACTAAAATAACTGATATCCATTAATACTGCTCTACTCTTTATATATACACATGGTTGACACATATAACGTACATAAATGGGACACAATGTTACATTAGTTTCAGGTGTACAACATACTGATTTGACAGCTCTTATATATTATGCTATAAATAATATGTATATGCTATCCTAATCCCAAGTGTAGCTACCATCTGTCACCATAAAGCACTATTACAGTATCATTGACTATATTCCCTATGATATACCTTTTATGACCATGATTTATTCATTCCAAAACTGGAATCCTGTATCTCCTACATCCTTTCCTCCATTTGTCCCTCTCCTACCCATTTCTCCACTGGCTACCATGAGTTTGTATTTAAGGATCTGTTTCTGCTTCTTGTTTATTAATTTCTTTTGTTTTTTTTTTTTTTTAGATTCCACATATAAGTGAAATCATATGGTATTTTTCTTTTACTATCTGGCTTATTTCACTTAGCATAACAACCTCGAGGTCGATCTATGTTGTCACAAATGGCTAAGTAATATTCTATTGTATACTTATATGTTTTTTCTTTATCTATTCATCTATGAAGACTTGAGTTGCTTCCATATATTGGCTATTTTAAACAATGCTGCAACAAACATAGGTGTCCATATATGTTTTAGAATTAGTGTTTTTCTTCTCTTTGGGTAAATACCAAGTAGTGAAATCACTGGATTATACAATATTTCTATCTTAATTTTTGAGGAACCTCTGTACTATCCTCCACAGTGACAGCACCAATTATTAATCCACAGTGAATGAGTGTTGCTTTTACTCCACATCTTTGCCAACACTTTTTTCTTATCTTTTGGATTCTAGCCACTCTGATGGATATTAGGGGACATCTCATTGTGGTTTTGATTTGCATTTCCCTGAAAGGTAGTGATGTTGAGCATCTTCATATACCTGTTGGTCATCTGGGGATATAAAAGAGGATGGAAAACACCCAACTCTGCAAAATGAGGAGAGAAAAAAGAAAATGTGAAGGAGAAAAAAAATCACAAAACAATGATAGAGCCCTGGTAAAAATATGCTAGAGGGTAACACAGGTCAAAGGTTAGCTGCCTAGGTGAATTTTGTAGCTCATTCAATTATGAGTGAATGAGAAGACTTTTGTTTCCAAAATAAAGGAAGAAAAGTTAATAAAAACTTTTAGCAAGAATTCATTGTAAGAAAGGTCTTTCAGCTTATTTTTTATATGAATTCAATGAAAAAACTAATGAAAATAATAATGTTAAGACAAGATAAATGAATCCACTCAATCTTACCAAAAACACATAAGGGGATCATAGATCTAGCTCTCACTCTAAGGACTTCATTTAGGGTAAGCTCTATCCCATGCCTTAAAATGTCCTTGCATTTCACTATGTTAGTTAGGAGAATTATTGTGTGCCTTTCTTAGTTCTTTTGCACCCATGAAACGTCTATGAAATATGTTCCAGGGAGATCAATGGAAATCTCAAAAGCCTGTTGTGAGGGAAATTCATTGAGGTTCAAACTCAGAAGCTGAGAACAAGAGGCATTGCATAGGCATATTTCAAGCAAACAGGGTGTAAATTGGTGTGCCTCAGTTTAAGACTTTCTTACAGTCCCTTCCTGAGTAAAAATGAAGAACATAAAAATGTTCTAACTTCAATGACTAACTTCTGGTTCTAAAATGCACCTATTTTCTCACCTCTGATTAAGGAAGTTCACTGAGGCCCTTCTAAGCTGTAAATGTAGCTGCATTTATACCAGGATGTGGGAGGTAGGGACAGGTCTTCAAGCAAATCTCAGAACTTGAGAATAGTAACGATGAGTGTTATGTAGGGAATCATGCCTCTGGGATTAATTGGGACACTCTCAGATCAGAAAGCTAATCACATGCCTCAATCTTATAGTCCCTAATTTCAAATTCCCTATTTACCCTAAGACCTCTGGGGAAGGCACACAAAAGAGATTCAACTTCAAATTTGGATGATAGGCTAATTTTTTTTCTCATTTTGTTCTTTCACTCTAAAACTATGTCTTCTCCTAAAATCCAGAGCTCTCAGAATGTCCCCTCGGATAAACGTCAAAGTCTTGGGGAACGTGAGTCACAGGTAGAATGGTGAAACACAGGTGGTTGTCAAATGCCTTGGTGAATACTTCCTAGGTGTGGACAACTCTCAAGTAGATAATTCCATGTCCTCAAAATAACCCAAGAGGCAGGGACTCCATTGTGAACATTTGACTTAAAGAGACAGAGGTTCCACTAAAGCGCCAGTGATGGACTAACACCCCCAGTGCCATAGAGCTGCCAAGTAGCAGGGTAGACTTCCATGCCTGTCTTCATGTCCCAAGTGGACTCCATCGTCAATTGTATGTAGCTGTCATGCCTCAACCTGCAGTCACACTTTGTCCTTCTGTCCATACATAGCTGGCTTTAAATATTCTCTGAGCTTCCTCTCCACTCAGCATCTTCCTCATTCCCCCCAGATTCAAGTTGTTCTTCCCATAGGAAAGGCTCAAATACATGTCTTCCCAAAAGAGGCTTTCTCTGTCCCCCCTGAACCAAGACCTTAGTGCTCCGGGCACCCTGCCCCCATCCCAGTCTAACACACCCTGTTTAATTACCTGCCAATGTCTCTCTTGCCACCACGACATTGAAAGCCCATCTGGGCCAGGACCGTGATCTCAGCATGTAGCCTAGGCCCTGGAAGATGATAGTTGATCAACAGATACTTTTGGAATAATGTAAGGAGTGTGCAGTGTGTACCTAATTCTGTGAAGACTCAACAAGTCTTGGTTATCCCCTCCCAGGTAACTTTGCATTTTATGGAGCATACTTCTTTCTCTCATAAAAATGAAATCTGTAGGGAGATGAAATGGAGTAAGTGACTAATTTGGGTAAGAAGCCACAGGAAAGAAATCAGAATGAGGGGAATTAATTATAGGCTTTAGGCATTGGACATGTAATATGTGCCAGGTATTAGGCTTAGCACTTTGCAAGCATGAGTCCAGTAATTTTTCACACAACTCCATGGGGCTTTAGTACTATTATCTTCATTTTACAGATGGGAAACTGAGGCTTATAAAGATTAAGTAACTTTCCCTGGCCAAGGCAAATCACAAATTATGAGTCTGGGATTCAAACAGGCCAGTCGATAGTCCTTGATATCATGTTGTTGATAGTTTCACTAAGAAATGGACAAGCTCACATTGTGCTTAACTTTCCCCAGATTCACTGGCATTCATTCATTTGTTCATTCACTCATTCAGTCATTCATCCACAGGGTTAAAAATATCCAAGGAAAATTTTGTATTTACCACTGTACTGTCAATGTAGAGAATATAAGATAGAGTGTAAAGATTTGTGTTCTTAAACAGTTTCTGTATCATGGTGGGATGGATAAAGCAGGGATATATAAAGTGTCACAGTTGTGTTTTCAATAGGTAAGAATTCATTAAGATAATAGTGGAAAGTAAGGCAGAGGAGAGTTTACCATCAAGTTGTAATGCAAATGATATAATGAGAGTTTGTTAATCCAGATTTATTAATCACTTATATTCCCCACATATTTGGGGAATATGCTGAATTTAAGATAATGAGTAAGGGCCAGCTGGATGACAAGCATCCTACTTTTAGTTTTGGCTGAGGTCATGATCTCAGGGTCCTGAGATTGAGCCCAGCGTAGGGCTCCATGCTCAGTGAAGAGTCTGCTTAAGGATTCTTTCCCTCTCCTGCTTCCTCTCCCCCTACTCAAGCACTATATCTCTAAAATAAATAATTTTGGGTGGCTCAGTAGTTGAGCGTCTGCCTTCAGCTCAGGTAGTAATCCTGGGTCCAGCGATCGAGTCCCACATCAGGTTCCCTGCAAGGAGCCCACTTCACCCTCTATGTCTCTGCCTCTCTCTTTGTGCCTCTCTTGAATAAATAAATAAAAATATTTTTAAAACTAACTAAATAAATAAATAATCTTGAAAAATAAATAGAGTAAAAATGAGCAAAAGCAGACAAGGACCTTGCCTTCTGAAGCTGACAATCTGGAGATGATAAAATCGTTAATCAAAGTTATTTAGAAAACACAATTTAATTCATGCAAGGAAAAGGGAGGAAAAGATAAATAACATATTTTAGAAATACAAAAGAAGTTGTTAGAAAATAGATCTAAGTATGTATATTCACAATAAATTATGAAACTCAGTAATTAAAGGACTAAGAACCTGAAAGCAAAAAGGTAAAAATACATATAATGGGCAACAATTAACAAAAACAATGAAAAATACTGCTGGAGAAATATGAATATAGACAAAAACACTTCAAATCTTAATCACCAAAGATGGGATAGAAAATGCAAAATGCTAAAAGGGATAATGCTAGCTCATTACTGTACATGATTTAATAAAAGAGGAAAAAATACAAAGGAGAAAAAAATCCATAAACCTCTCTCTCGTTTTTTATATATGAAGCAATTAAACATTTGTAGGCATTCTGAAGATATATGTAAAAATTAACGAGATTGACTTAGAATTCATAGAATTTTGCTGTGCTCAGCCTATCTCTTCTGAGAGTGTCTTTTGACATCATTGACTTCCAGAACTAGTAGTCTCAGGAGAAAAAGCCAAAGGTGAACAGTAGGGTACCATGACATGGATGGATGTACAAATTGCTCAGTGGGATTGGACCACTTCTAATGCCTGAAAAGGGAAAAACATAACACTTCACTTTTGTTGCTATTTTCCCTGTGAACTCTTACATCTGCATGTGGCAGATTCAGGTTTGGGAATCAGACCAGCCTGGGAAGAAAGAAAGGATGAGCAAGGCATGCACAACTGATGACAAATTGCAACACATGCTAACCCCCCTGGGTAAAGAAGCCCTGTGATGGCAAGTACCAAACAAAAGGGCTGACACAGAGCTCAGTACAGACTACGAATAGCATTTTTTTTCTTGTTCATTCTCGTAGCCACACCTCCGGCCCAATGATGTGGTATCATGTGCCTTCTGGGAAGATAACAGGCCTGAAATCTGGAGAATAAAGTATTTCTATACGTCTTAATTGTATCTTCTCTCAGAGACGCTTCAAGAAAATTCTCCAGTGTTCAAACTTCCAGAAAAGGGGTGGTAAAACTATTTTTATAAATATAGTCTGCTACATCAAGGAAAGAATTGACAGATTGGTCCTACAAGAGAGAACCAGAAACAGACTGATACAAATATGAAAGCTTGATACATGACAGAATTTTCACTCAAATCTTAACGAGAAATGTATGGAGTCTTTTTTAAAAAATATAAAACAACTTTCTTTCACTAAAGATCAGGATTAAAGACTGTTTTGCAACATTTATAATACCAGCAAAAATAAAGACTTAAACATGAAATGTTTCAAAGCATTGAAAGAAAATACAAGAGAATATCTTTATAATAGGAAAAAGTTGTTTCAACAAGACATACAAAGCACAACCATAAAGGAACATTAAAATTGGAAGTCCGTTAAAATGAAAAATTTCTGTCCCACCAAGTGTGTCTGGCACAAAGTGAAGTACAAGCTACAAACAGGTTGAAGCATCGACATTGCAGATATCATTAAAAGGTCAGTACCTAGTAGACAATATAAAAGCAGCTACTGCAAATGTATGGAATAAAGATAAAACAACCCACCTGAACAAAGAACAAAGAATATACACATACAACTAAAAAAAAGGAAAAGAAAGAAAACTCTGCCATTAGCATCAGAGCACTTAAAAACACTTCACATCCCTTATGAAGCCATTTTACACTGATCAGATTGGAAGACATTTTGAAGCCTAGCAATATATAGTATTGGCAAGAACATGGAGTGAAGACCAATCTCACACAGCGTTTGCAGGAAAGCACATTGGTAGAGCAATTTGGCAATATCTCCTAAATTTAAAGATGCTCTTTTCTTATGAACCAGAAATTACCTTCCAAGGAGTGTACATGAGAGGATCTCTTGAACTGGTACATACTGAAAATTTCAAAGGAAAATGTCTTCTTAAATTTTCATATTATCCAGGAACAAGAAAAATCATTAACAGAATGGATAGAGCATCTGTGATATATTTATATACTGATGTAGACTATCTGAGTGAAAATGATGCTATGTAATTCAGCATGGATGAATCTAACAATATTTCAGGAAAATAGAATAACTTACAGTAGAGCATGATTTCATTTATAACAAGTTTAAATATACCAAAATAATTTTATGTAATTCTGTGGATACATAAAGACCAGCAAATATTAGAACCCTACTTAAGGATTAAAAAAATACAAAACATTAAATTCAATGAGAGTTTAGTGCAGGCAAAGGAAAGAAGAACATAGTCAGGGAGGGCTCAATTTGAAAATATTTGATTATGTCAAGTGTCTGAAGCAAAATTGGCATAGGTGAAGACAATAATGATTAGCTTGCTTGCATAAGTTGTCTTTACATCATTTTCTATTTCTTAATATAAAATGGAAATCATTCATAATGACACATTTAAAATGACCACTAAATCACTTTTATTATGGGAATGAATATTGATATAAAAACAATCTATAAGGAAAGTTGTCATTCTATCAAAAGTCTTATGGATGAGGATATCATTGGAACAGATTTATTGTTCTAAATGTTGTTTAGAGCAAAATCTGAGATACACAAAGACAATCATTGTTATGTGATTTCTATGAAGAGAAAAAGGGAAATAAAATTTTCACCTATGGTGATTGAGAATATTAATTTGGTTCTGGATATTAATTTGGAAATTGTTAAAAACTAAAATCTCAAATAGTCATTGACATAGCATCATTTGGTAACTCTGTCTTTTATAACTACTTGTATGAGTAAGATGGATGGAATTTTCTGTTCTTTTTTATACTCATGGAGCAAAAAGAATGCCTTCTGGTTTTGTCCTTAAATTTCTAAGAGTTTTTTTTTTTTAATTTACTGAGATGGAACTATCACTATTAGCAAATAATTTGATAACTTCTCTCAAGTTCCATATGTGATTAACAAAAGATAAAAGACATGTCAAGACAGAGTGACTCCCTAATTTTAAATATGCTCATTAGTTGGTCAGATAATATGATACACTACCTACCTGTGGCCAAAGTGTCTACTTAATTTAACAATTTCCTTTGGAAAACTTTCCTGATTGCATTTTTAACATCTTTGTTCCGCAGGCTATAAATAAAAGGGTTTAACATAGGACTCACAAAGATATAAAACACGGCAACAATTTTGCTCTGTTCTACAGATGTCTCAGAAGGGGGTCTTAGGTGCATGCAGAACAGAGTCCCATAAAAGATGGTGACAGCCGTCAAATGGGACCCACAGGTGGAGAAGGCTTTGCGCCTGCCCTCAGCAGAGTGGATGCGCAGAATGGTGGAGAAAATGAAAATGTATGAGATGAGAATGATGGCTAGAGAACAGGTGAGATTGAAACCAGCCACCACAAACATGGCAGTTTCTTTGACATAAGTATCTGAGCAGGCAAGGACTATGAGAGGTGGGTCTGCACAGTAAAAGTGGTTGATTTCATTGGGTCCACAGAAGGAGAGGCGAAGCATCAGGATGGTCTGTGCCAGACCATTCACAAAGCCATAAATATAAGGGGTGGCAACGAGAGAGAAGCAGACACACCTGGACATCTTGCTGCCATACAACAGGGGTTTGCAGATGGCCACGTAGCGGTCATAGGCCATCACTGTGAGCATATAATAATCGGTGATCACCAGGGCAATGAAAAAGTGGAATTGCAGAAGGCAACCCAGGAAGGAAATGGCTTTTCTCTTGGATAAGAAATGAACCAGCATCTGTGGAGCGACACTGGTGGTATAACAGAGGTCCACAAAAGAGAGATGACTGAGGAAGAAGTACATTGGAGTGTGAAGTTTTGAGTCACTTCTGATTAACAAAATCATGCTAACATTGCCAAGCACTGTGATAAGGTAGATGACTAGGAAGACCACAAAAAGGACAGGCTGTAACTCAGCTTGATCTGTCAGTCCCAGGAGAATAAACTCAGTCACTGCTGTGTAGTTGTTCTTTAACATTGTGTGTGCGTGGCTTCAAATGAGGGCTAAAAGAAGGGAAATGAAAATGCATGTCTCTTGTCACATATCTGTTACCCCCATCATGTCATCTGATAAGTCTTCCCCAAAACTTGTAAACATTTGTGACATTAAAAATAGCTTAGTCAGTATGCAATTGATATTTTAACATCTACATTAGGGCAGCTCAGGTGGCTCAGCGGTTTAGCGCCACCTTCTGCCCAGGGTGTGATCCTGGAAACCCGGGATCGAGTCCTAAATCAGGCTCCCTGCATGGAGCCTGCTTCTCCCTCTGCCTGTGTCTCTGCCTCCCTCTCTCTCTGTGTCTCTTACGAATAAATAAATAAAATCTTTAAAAAAAAATCTACATTAATATACAGCTCCTTTTATAAAGGCAGTAATATTTTAAATGCTTTCCTGAAAGTCTTCACATTGAAAAGACTTTACCTTATCTGCAAGATTTAGTACATTAGTTCACTTACAATTTCCTTAAACGTTGCTTTTTTGTGTGGAGGGGGGGGAGTGGCAATCTTTTGTTTCTTAGTATATTTTTGATGTGGTATATAAATCATCATCTGTTTTGCACAACTGAATCGAATGATGCATATACCTGTAGAACGAGGTTTTGTCCTCCTGCCCCTCTCGACTCAAGATCATTTCAAGCATTTTTCCCACTCTGCAATGCATGTCCTTCCCTTTATGTGTCTTCTGCTCAGGTGGTCCTCATAGCACCAAATCTTACTTAACTTTTAAGATATGATATGCATATGCATATGATTTCCTTTGTTTTGTTTATTAATGCCAAATATCAGGGCCAAAATTTGGTTCATGTGGCACAAAAGTCAATTATGTTTCTGGTATAAAAAAAGATACATATATAGTACATAAATATATATGTATGTATCTATAAGATAGATACATACATACATATGTATTTGTGATCCCCTTCCTTGGAGGAGAGATTAGGGAAGACATGTATTAAAAGGCTCCCTGGTATGGGGGAGGAGAAAATAATGAAGAAAAGATTAACAAGCATATTCACACTTTACAATACTTTTATTGTAACTCTACCTCTTTTTAACTCTTACAAAAATTAAGAAAAAATATATAACCTAAATTATATTTAAGGTTTTCAATATATGTAAATGATACTACTGGAATAATAATCATATTAATCATACAACTGAGACAAGACATAAGATACCCTCAAGTGCATCTCCCCAGTTGTCTGTAGGATAAAAATACCATAAAGACCATTGTGGAAAACCTACACCATCCTTCAGTAACAAACCCAGGTATGGCAATATTATGTTGCCTTCTACTAATAGGTACAAAGCCAAGGAAGGACGAGGGTCACTTTGTAAGGCATTTTGTAAATGCCTCCACCTTCTCGTGCATTGCATTATCCAATTCTACACATGTGGACTTTGGACTTATTTGTCCAGGATAATAAAATGCAAGACAAATCACCTAAATCAATGTAATCATAATTACTTTGTAAATTCTAACCTAACTTCTTAAGATTAGAGTAATTATCATAATAGACAAGTACTCTTTGATGCTGGGATGGCATTTGAATGAATATCTACTCACTGACATATAAATCAAGTGTCCATATAATTAAAGTGTCTATTTGTTACTGTGGGTTAATGATGCAATGCAAGCTTAAACATATCAGATAATTTAGCTGAGTACTTCATGACAACGACTTTCCTTTAATGAAACAAAACACAAAGTGCTACATGATTTCAACAAAAACTCAGAGACAGATATTTATAGGGAGACAGATGTGGCTCTGGGGACACACGAGGCTTTGCATTCTTGACATTCACCCTCACCCTGAGGCTCTCTCAAATAGATGCTTGTGGCACTATTCAGGCACCCAAAGATTGTAGAAGGTTGGTCTTTTTTTTTTTTTTTTTTAAGAAGGCTGATGTCTCCTGATAGGTGGTCATCATTCAGTTAGAAGTGGAAAAGATTCAGTGAAGGCATCTCCATGAAATGCATTTTTAATTAACTTTATTTAAATAATTAATGTAGATCATAAACCTAAGAGTGGCTACTCTCTATGAAGGGGTAAGGAGCATTATACAATAGAATGCTTATAATTATGAAAAGTAGCATCATTACTTTGGAAGCTATTTAACACAACTCCCTAATTTTCTTCATGAAGTAAGAGAAAATATTCATAGCTAGGTTTTGAGAGTCATCAAAGTCAACAGATATTGAGAGTCCTCAGGGAGACCACCTCACCAGAAAACCCACATATCCAATTCCTAGCTATGGGGATTGACCAAGTTACTCATCTCTCTGTGTCTAAATTTCCTCATGCATAAAATTTGGTTCTCATAGCAACTCCTTTCTATGAGGTTTTTGTTTTTTTTTTTTTTTTCAGATAAAACTTCAAATATGTCTGACGTGTAAAAAGTACTTAGGTTGTAGCTATTATTATATTGGGTACAAAATCCGGTCTCATCTTAAATAAGACAAAACCCAAAGTGTGATTCCAGGGATAAGAGTTTATCTAATCATTACCCATAGCCTCAGTGACACCTAGAACAATGCTTTCCCAAATGAAGCCAATCAATCATTATATATGGAATGAATATTCTCTCTGGTCAGTTTTGTTTTCATTTGAACTACTACTCTACTGAACATTTATAAATACTTGTACTTTTAGAAGATCACTAAAATTTAAATCAAGGGGTTTGTTAATTCATCATGTTTCAGCCCATAATTTTTTTGTTGTTGTTGAGTAAAAGATTTATTTCCTCCTTCCAAGATATATTTTCACAATACCACAACCTACCTCTGCAAGAAGTGTGATTTCCCAATGCTAGTGTGAATAGAAAGACCTGAGGATTTTATAACAGAATTGTCATATAGGGATCAAATCCCTATGGTTTAATTATTTCTAGCAGCAAGTCATTCAGACTATGTACAGCCACTATCTTATTCTCTTGCAAATCCTAACTAAGCTCACTGAGAATATGATTTGGATCCACTACCAACAGGGAATCAAATCTCCTGAGAATCATAAAGCCATGGGATTCATCATTTATTTTAAGTTATGGTTGAATATCTTACTATTTTTTGACTGGGGGAGTACTACAACATGTAAAGTAGAATGATACCTGGTATATAGAGTGGTTTTGGAATCTGGAATGCCATTGGTAGATCGACTCATTTCTGTTGAACTTGGACAAGTTATTTATTAATTCTGAGCTTTGTGCTTTGACTTTTTAACAGAACAATAACATATAACTATGTATATACCATGGGAACATTATGGATATACAGGTAATGTAGATGTGCTTGCTGGTAATTCTTACCTCACCCCTTTTGTCTTTTCTTCTCTTTCTCCCTTTACCCCCTCAAGTTAAACCCTTATGGATCACACCAATAGAGCTCCTTGGGTGTCCAGATTCAGGTGAGTTTGGCCAATGCCAGAAATCAGCAGGATATCAGAGGTGGGAGAAAGAGAAAAAGAGCTCTATTTACTTCCCATTTTCTCCCAGATGCACAATGGAGGTGCTAGAATGGCTGCATCCTTCCAAGCAAAACTCCTCCTGAGCTGTGTGTTGGGAAAGAGGGTGGCCAGGGACTTGCTTCCTGCTTCTAGCTCTCTTTGGGTGGTGGTTGTGGTCACTGCATGCTTATTTCAGAACAGAGGATGGGCTCTATTTTCTGCTGCTAGCTTCCAGATGCTGCAACTTCTTTGATCAATTTCTGTAGTTTTGCCTATATTCTGTGTCCTTTCACTAAATTCTCTCCAGGTAAACAGTCTGAGTGAAATGTTGTTTTATGCTGTGTCCCTAACACAGGCCTGAGCAGTATGTGGTAGTTCTTCAATACTGTTGCAATGGAAGTAGTAGCAGCAAGAATGATTATTCATTTTGTTATAGTTTTGGGATAGATCTGGGTTTTGAAGATTCTGGCCTGGAGCTCAAAAAAGACCGTTGAGTTACCCTCTTTCTGGATCCTGAATCAACTGAGGACTACACATAGGAGTCAGCTATTGTTCATAGCAGCATTGTTGCAGGTAGAATTGGATTTAACAATGTGGCTTAAACATGCTTTTCTGTTCCTTCCTTCTGAAATGAAGTCACCTAGCACAACTCTTGGTCCCTCTTTACCTTTCCAGAGTTATGGCCAGTCACCACACCTGATTGAGTTGAGACATGTTCATGAATCACATAGAGAATTGGATGCCTTGTATTGTCTGTGTGGCAGCAGCAAAAAATCCTTTCCATAATCTCACCCATTTCCACTCACCCTACTTAGATAAGTGTGTGTGGGATGTAGTAAGAGGAATCCAAAAAGTCCTTTAAAACTTTTCCTCCAAAACATTTAGAAACCTCTGTCTCAATCCTTATTACCACAGTTGACACATTCTTTCATCTGTTTATGCATTCCAGAAACATCTGGTTATTCTTGACTTTCTGCTTTCATTCCCATTCCCTTCAAAGATTATCTTCTTGACTTCTATTTTTTTTTTTTAAGATTTTATTTATTTATCTGAAAGAGACACAGAGAGAAAGCATGAGTGGAGAGAAGGGGAAGCAGACTCCCTGCTGACCAGGCAGCCCAAAGCAGGGCTTCATCTGTAAGAAATAAATTATATCTATATTACAGGGATATTGTAGGTATTAAATAGAGTTTACTTTTTCTTGGTAATGAAGAAGGATGTTCATTTTAAAATGCTTAGCACACTAGTGGCTGGTACCTAGAAATACTCAAGAAATGAGAGTAGCTGCCATCATAACTGAGTTGTAAATTTGCATGCTCCACCAACAGATAATGTAAAGTAAATGTGAAAAAAATGTAACTTTAAAAATTCTCTGTATTGTTTAGTTTTTCCTTTGGAAACAATTCTGCTGAGCAGATATGTGGCAAAACAAGATTCAAAGTATTTTTTTTATAGTGAATCTGCTAGAAAACCAAATAACCATATTTGTCTAGAGTCAATTTATGAAAATCCAGAGATAATTTCAACTATCAAAGCATGTATACAGAGTGTATAATGTTGACATTGATTGTAAAAAACATCTGCAAGGTCATGAACAATAGGTCAATTATCATAAGAATGATGAGCAATTCAAATTTCTAAAATGAATACAATGGTCATCTTAAATGAGGAAACACAATCTTTTATCCAGATATTATAACAATTTCTTTTTACCAACATATTTTATGAAGGATTTGATGGTAGCATGGATTTAGAACTATTAAAAAATATAAGGGATAATTATATTATACTAGAGCTTCTACCCATCTCAACAAATCAACTAGACAGAAAAACATTTTCAGAATGACAAAGAGTATATATTGAGTTTTTGTTTGTTTGTTTGTCAATTTGTTTAACTAGCAGGATTTCTGCCCACCTGACAAGTAAAGGTCTTTTATTTACTCTTTGTATGTTTATAGCAACTTATATATACATATTTTGCATATTTCTCTTATATTTTCAGAAGAAAATGTAATGATAAAATATCTTTGTCATATTACCGAAGTCCTTATTTCAAGATATAATTACATATCACATAGACTTGCAATGTATGACTTTTAAGAGGAGCTTTGGACTTAAACCATCAAAATTTAAATAAACTCTTTGATTGATCTTTCACTTTAGATGAATGCCTAGTCTTTCAAATTTTAATCTTTTTTCCCTTTTATGACTTATGAGGCCCTTTATCGCTAGAGTCTTATCACTGATTTGAATCCATTATGCTTGTGCTTCCCTTTGGTCTTTTTTGGCCTCTAATCTACATGATTGCTTTGCTGGACTCCACCAGGAAAAGTGCATCTTGCACTCTTTAATCTTTCTTGGCCAGAAACAGCCTTCTATGTCTTCCCAGCTGACCCAGCTGCACCTTGGCTCTTGAGGAAACTATAGGCCCCCACTTAGGATCTGCTTCTTAGATTCTTTCAGACATGGCCTGAGAATGCTGCTATGTAGTACTCAGCCTCACTGATGCAACACTCCTCAGGTTCATCTCTTAAATATTTTTGTACTCCCCTATAAGGGGATGCAGAAAATTTGAAATTTGGGTGCTGCCCATGCCCCATGGAAACCAAAGAATCTGTGGAAACATTAAGTCAAGTCCAAGGAGCAACCATTTAAGTAAGCTAATCCCAAAGCCTACTTTTCCTTGGCTACCTGACATGTTGATTCAGAAAAAAAGCCCACAGCAAGGAGATCAGGAGAGCCAGTCTGAGAGTGAACTCCTAAGGCCCTAAATCTTCTTTTCTTTTTCTTTTTCTTCTCTTTCACTTTCTTTTTATTTTTTTTTAATTCACTCATTAGTATGCCTATGCTAAAGGACCAGGCTTTGGCTCTTTACTTTCTCTCCATGATAATCTACATCTTTTGATGTCAAGCATTAATGGCAGATGAACTTCAGAGGAGGAAAATCAGCTCAATCATATGAAAGATACAATATTATTTTTGTTATTCATAATGGTATTATTATGAACCTGGTCCAGAACTACTAGGACTTTCTCTCCTTTCAAATTCTAACATAGTTAAGACCCAAAGAGGAAATATTATATGAGTATAATATTATATATCAGGAATTAAAAACTAAACATATTGTTTAAGTGTCCACACTAACAAGTCTGAACCAGTTTCATTCAAACTAACCTTTCCATGAGACCTGAGAGTCTAAAAATGTATTCCCTGCAACTTGCAATTTAATTCACAAGAAGAAATGATCTTAGATTACTAAATGAAAATGAAATAAGCTGCTGTTTACATGGAAGGCCACCAAGTCACAACCATCTGCATAGTTTTGTTGTTTGAGTATTCATCAGTAATTCTTCACCAAACATCAATTGTGCACCCAAAATGCTGTATAGATCTCTCCAGGAGATGGCAAATGAAATTGACAAGAATTATGTCCCCAGAGCACTGCCTGTCCTGTAAAAGAAATAGGGAGGTTATAAAAGGAGACAAATACCACAAGAGAGACAGAGAAAACCACCAATGGCATCTCCAAGGGGAAATACTATCCCAGCTGAGAATATGATGAGTAGAGTCATGGCAGAGAGCTTTTCATTATGAAGAATGCAATACCTTTTTACTTAGCCTAGAATGAATCTCCCTATCAAAATTGATACCCCCTGTTTTTCACATTTAATAAAAGATACTGCATGCATCTAAAGATTAACCCATAATTTAAGATCCCATCCATTAAGAAATTACTTCTGTCTTTTGTAAACATCCCCAGAGGGAATCCTAAGGATGTCCCATAGGTGATTTCCTGATGAATGTTTCAGGGATGAGTCATCCATAGTTAATCATTCAGGTATAAATCCTTCCACTTTGGGGACCTTCCAGGAGGCTTGGAAATTACTATCCCTCCACAGGTAAGTCTGACAGTTCTGAAAATCAAGAACTTCTAATACATTTTATTTGATTTTTTACCATCTTCTCTTTTTAATGTAAAATGGAATTATTAGGGGCACCTGGGTGGCTCAGTGGTTGAGCTTTGGCCTTTGGCTAAGGTCATGATCTCAGGATCCTGGGATAGAGTCACGCAGGAAGCCTGCTTCACCCTGCCTTTGTCTCTGTCTCTCTCTGTGTGTCTCTCATGAATAAAATAATAAAAATCTTTTTAAAAAATAAAAAATAAAATAAAATGGAATTATTAGTGATTATAAGAATTGCCACATTAAGACAAAACTATAGGCAGGCAGACTCAGACTCTTTCTGACAAAGACAGATTATGACTGGTAGTATATTAAATCAAGCCTTGCAACCATCCCAAACTTAGTTACAAATCCATTTCACAATACAGCTAAGATTTAGATAAGCTTACATGTTGAGCTTTAGCCAATCCTTGGATTTCAAAAAATCTGTACATCACACTTCCCTTTTAACTTTTCCACCTCCAAGCCTAGAGCCTTAGAATTTGGCACAAGAAAATACATTCCCACTCCATATGTCTCTAACAATTTCACTTTACTTTTTATTTATTAAGAGAAAAATTTAAAAGGGATTTGGGTAAATGAGTGATAGATAAGGGTGAGAAAGAAAAAAATAAATGTGAATATCTCCCCATCCTCATTTGAAAGGGCTTCTCATAGACTTTTCCAATTCAAGTTTGCACTGAAATATAATGGCACTGCTATAACAGGATGATTAAAACAGGTTTACATTGTTTTGTTCAAGGGGAATACACTTTTCATTACTCTGTTTCTTCTTTTTTTAATTTTTTTTTTCCTTAAGTAAACTCCATGCCCAACATGGAACTGAAACTCACAACCCTGAGATCAAGAGTCACATGTTCCACCAACTGAATCAGCCAAATGTTCCTTCTTTACTGTGTTTCTGTCCCTTTACAATATTGCAATAGATTTTAATGACTTTTCAGCTGAAGCATCCCATTTAGATAAAGTTCTCAGAAAAGATTCCTAAAGGCTTGAAGCTTTTTGCTTTGTTTTGTTTTCTTCCCCCTACATTATTCATAGACCTTTAATTCCTACCTACACTAAGCATAATTGTGATTCTTTTTGATAATTCTGTTATTTGAACTATAATGATTTTATACATTTAATAATTATCTTCTTTTGGATTATCCTTATTCTTCCCCTTTTCTCACTAAACTTTCCCTTGGAATGAGAGAAGCACTGAATGATGAGAAGTGGGCGAGGGTCTCCTAACAACTTGGAATGCACCCACCTGATGGAGGCCCATGGCACAGTGGGCTATGCTGTGTGACATGTGACTGAAAACTTTTTGATGGCCATTTAACATGACCTGCATGGCATTTTTTTAGGTTGTATTTATTTATTCATGAGAGACACAGAGAGAGAAGTAGAGACATAGGCAGAGGAAGAAGCAGGCTCAGCAAGGGGAGCCTGATAAAGACTTGATCCCAGGATCCTGAGCCAATCAGGTGGCATTTTTAAAACACTGAACACTTTAGTGAGTATAAGAACACATGAGTTCTTCTCTTCTACTCTTTCACTTCAGGTCATAATTTGAGATAAAACTATATCAAATTTACTTCTGTAGAAGGTGTTTTTCCATGTGTATCCCCAAAAGAAAATCCTAGACTGTGTGTAGTAAATGATAGGATGGCATGATCATTAATAAGAAAGCTTACTTCTTTTTCCTTTTATTTCTGAATGCAAGAAAATTTGACATAGGGTCATAGAGACTCTTAGAAAGATTCTCTTTCTTCATGCCCAAAAAAACAACAGAATGCCATCAAGCCTAAGTCAGAGGATGGGATGTTTCCTTCTTCAAACTAATGGGGAAATATTTTGTCTGTCTGCATTGATGACAGCAAGTTCTATACTTAGGGAAACTGTGGTAATACCTAAGTATCCTCTGTAAGGGGAAGGTGTAAATTCTCAAAGGATTAAACCACATGATAAACCTTTTTATTTAGTTTAAACAAATCATATCAACTGTCTCATTCAGTACTTCAATCCTGACTGTGCATTAAAATCATGTGGAAAGCTTGTTCAAAAATTTGTCAATGTGTGTACCCCACCTGAGCTGAGCTGTGACCCAAGTATCAGTGTTTTCAAAACTTCCACATTAGAACCCAATGTGAAGCCAAAGTTGATAACCACTAATCTGAGTGTTGTATATGTCAATATATTATTTTAATAAGAAACAGAGTTAGTCTTTAAAAGGTATAAACTTTTACTATCCTTCTGGCCTTAAAAAATTATAGGTAACTCATTTTTTCCTGAGTCCTGAGTAAACTTCCATCTAACAATCCAACTTGCAAATTTTAATTGTCAATATTCAAAGCTTTAGGTCAGGTACCATTATCACTAGCTCATGTTATAAAAACAAATCTATAATTGTACTTTCTCCTGTACATTGTTTAATGGCAGCTAAAATTTTTGTAGTAACTCAGACTCCACTGGTACATCAGGGAGATGAGAAATCTACACATCATGAAAAAAATCAGCTGATGTGAGTTGGCAAAGTTTCCTCTTTGATTCCTCCATTTGTTCAACTAATTATTATTGTGTTTCTACTGATTCAGGCATTGGCTGGTTCTAGGGATAGGGCACACACAAAGTTCTTGCCCTCCTGTGGTTAACCTTTAAATGGAGGAGAGACAACAAAATATGTAACTAAAAATTATTTATATAAATAAAAATTTCATAAGTTATAAATGAGCAAAAATAGATCATGGGCAATGATTAAAGAGCTAGGGAATGAAGCTTAACTTGAGAGGTCTAAATGAAGTGATGAAATGAGTCACTCAAATGCCTTGTAGAACTTTCAAGGCAGAGACATCAGTATATGTAAAGGTCCCAAGGTAAGATTGTGTTCAACATGTTCAGAAAACACTAGAAGGACAATGTGGCATGAGAAAAAGGACTGGAGAGAGACTTTTATATTAGACCTAATGATAGCAGAGGAACTGCTGACAAATTATTCTAAGATTCAATGTGTAATCTTTTGAAGGTAGAGCAAAAAAGGCTTCCTAATAGTTAAATACCAGGTTTGAAGTCAAGGGTATGAGATAAAATGAAATATGAATATTGTATATAAAAAATAAAATAAATTGGGATACTGTGAGATAAAAAGAGACCATGAGATCAAAGGGGATATTAGGTGAAAAACATTACAGACCATAAGTGACTGGTTTGGAACAAAGGAGATAAGATGGACAGATATCAAAGAAGCAGGAGAAGTGCATTGCTATAGGAGAATAAGGAAGAAATTAGAAAGAAAGTGAATATCAGTAAATAAGGATGAAATTAGGAAGAAACTGAACACCAATAAATACACAACAGGCTCCCAAGAATATATGTGACTCCAATTACAAAAGATTGTAGACAACCAGTCTACAGAGAGTCACCCCTTCTTCCCATTCCTTGATGAAGCATTTATGTCATAACCAGATTATGGCAGTAGTCATGTTTGAGTGCCAAAAATTCTGATCCTATAGTCTAATTAGGGACACCAATGAGTCAAGTTGAATTCCATATGTGCTAGGCAAGGAAAGGTGAGAGTGACAAAGCAGCCAGCATGGCAGATGCATGGACTTCAAATATATTGTCCATTTCTCCAGCACCACCAACCACCTTATGGCAACTACTGAAAATCTTCCACCAACTGGAGGAAGTAACAACCTATTTAAACCTCTCTTTTCAAAGCCAGTTTGTGTTATGCCCATTTACTTTTACTTTGTCTATTCTTGAAATGCTTACAATTTATTTCTGTTTTTATATTTGACAAATTATTCCCTTATTAGAGTAAATGAAGATGGACATATTTCTCCCACACAACAGCACTGAAGCAACTGAGTTCATCCTGCTGGGACTGACCAGCCAACAAGAGCTGCAACCCATCCTTTTTGTGGTGTTTCTACTGATTTACATCATCACCCTGACAGGAAACTTTGGATTGATTGCATTAATCAGATTCACTCCCCGGCTGCAAACACCCATGTACTTTTTCCTCACCCACTTAGCATGCGTGGATATTTTTTATTCTACTAATGTCTCTCCTCAGATGCTTGTTAATTTCCTCTCTGAGAAGAAAACTATTTCCTACACAGGGTGTCTGGCCCAGTGTTTTGTTTTTGTGACTCTGCTCCTTACTGAGTATTACATGCTTGGTGCCATGGCCTATGACAGGTACATGGCAATCTGCCATCCGCTGCATTACAACAGCAGAATGTCCAGGCCACTTTGCATCTGCCTTGTCACTTTTCCCTACCTCTGGGGTTCTATGGTGGGCACAATGCAAGTAATATTGACCTCTCGCTTGTCCTTTTGTGGACCTAACATCATCAATCATTTCTACTGTGCTGACCCACCTCTCCTCATGCTGACGTGTTCTGACACTTACATAAAGCAGACTGCACTATTTGTGTCTGCGGGGATTAACCTCACTGGTTCCCTACTCATCATCCTCATCTCTTATGTTTTCATTTTTATCACCATTATGAGGATCCATTCCAGTGAAGGGCAATGCAAAGCCTTCTCCACCTGTGGCTCTCACCTGACCGCTGTCACCATGTTCTATGGGTCCCTATTCTGCATGTATCTGAGACCAGCAAATGAGCAGTCTGTTGAACAAGGGAAAATTGTGGCAGTGGTCTGTATCTTTGTGAGTCCCATGTTGAACCCATTTATCTACAGCCTGAGGAACAAAGATGTGAAGCAGGCTTTGAGAATAGTATTTACGAGGAAACTTGGTACAGTGGAGAAAATGTCTATTTTGACAGTCTCCCAATGAAAAAAAATCTCAAAAACAATCAAAAAGCAACTCATGTTGGTTGTATCTGAATGCAATTCTCTGAAGTAACAGTAACATTTTTTTGTGTATGCATAGTTTAGGACAAAATGAGAATCCTAATGGAAACAACAAATGGGACCATTGTATGGAACTAATGACTGATAGGAAGCACAACAACAGAAGTCAGCTGATTATAATTAAGAAGGGCCATGTGTTTAGTTTCACTCAAGAACTGACTTCCAGTTGATTGGTAGGCAGAGAAGTTCTTCCTTTCATGACCTATTGTTCATAGGTCAACAATATTTATCATCACTGAGCTATTCTTACTAGCAAAGCGAGGTGCTTTGCAATATATTTTCTGAATATGAAAATGATTTACATCCAGAGGCACCTAGGTGGCTCAGTGATTGAGCATCTGCCTTTGGTTCAGGTTGTGATCAGGGTCCTGGGATTGAGTCCCACATCAGGCTCCCCAGAGGGAGCCTACTTCTCCTTCTCTCTCTGCCTATGTCTCTGCCTCTCTCTGTGTATCTCTCATTCATAAATAAATAAAATCATAAAAAATGATTTACATCCATATATTACATAGTTTATTTTTAATGAAAGCTGATTATCTTCTCAAAAACGCTCAAAGCTCTAATTTCAGATATTTGTTCTCAATACTTTTTTGGTGCATTGTTATGTCTACTAATCTTGAGTTGAAAACCATCTGTGTTTTATTATTTTCACAAATAACCTAACTTTTTACATTTTAATTACCCAAATTATTTCTTTCATTAGTTTCCCTAAATCAAAACAGATATCTATATGAATGGGAGATACCCATTCTAGATATAGAATTTTCATTGCTTACAAGGTTTTTATGATTTTGTTCTGACAATATTGACAATTATTTGCTCTATAATGCTGCATGTTACCTTTTAGTTTGTGTCTACCTATAAACTATTTTAAAATAACAGTTGCTTTAGAGATGCCTGGGTGGCTGTCAGTGAAGTGTCTGATTCATTTCAGCTCAGGGTATGAGCTCAGGTCATAAGATGGAGTCCCTCTGTGCTCAGCATGGAGTCTGCTTAAGATTCTCCCCTTCCTCTGACCCCATCGCCCCCCCCACACACACTTGCACCCTCTCTCTCTCAAATAAATAAATTAATCAAAAAATAAAATATATGCCTTTTCTAAGAGTTTCAGTTGATACAACAAAGAAATAAACAATCTTAAATGATGTCTTAATATTTTTCTAATATTAATAAAGGCAGAGTGAAATGGTCACTCTCAAACACAACTAGTCCTAAATGTAAATAGTTAATGCTTCCTGGAGAAAATTTACCAATAGAAAAAATTAACCAAAGCTTTAAAATTGTTCAGAGCATTTAATTCAGCAATTCCCCAACCTAAGGAAACAATTAAGTATGTTCATAGAACATAATAATAATATAACAATAATAGGGTACATTATTATGTAATAATCATAACAGTAATAGGGTACAACAATATGATGGAATAATGGCTTACAAGACAAAGTATGTAAAAATAAAGTGCACCATTTTTAATAAGAGATTATAAGTAACTTTTGCTTTTATTCCAAAATTGAAGAATCCTTCAGTATTTTTCAATTTGCTTTTCTACAGTTGATATGTAATATTTTTGCAACCAAGTTCAAGGATGATTTAATTTTGTGTATAATACTACTTTAATATAAAAAAATAAAATAAAATAACAAAGAAAAAGTGATGTTGACTATAAATAGTCTGTATGAAAATATAAATATTATACTATCAAGTGAAAAATCAGTGTTTAAACTCATAAATGGTAAATGATTCAAATTTTGTTTCATGAATTATAAGAATATGCATACATATCAATTCATTGAGAAAAATATAACAAAATACAAATAGAAGTTGTCCATTGATTTAGGACATATCACCAACAAAATGTTACTCCATCACATCTGTTTACATTTTTATATATGTATAATAAACATGTTTGATAGAATCAGCCTTATTCAATCAACCGAGACATGAAAATGGAGCCTAACCGCAGGTCATTTAGGTTATGTTCTGGAAAATCATATAAATACATACAATAAATCAATGAATTGATTTCACATAAGTTTTTAGTACTGTGGTCTTAGTTAAAATAATAGCACACGATATTAGAATCTTGACTAATTAAGATTGACTTAATTAGTCAAGACTTGACTAATAATGCATAGGTGAATTATGGAACTCTTCATATAATCTTGTTTGCTATAATTTGCAAAATAGAAATTTTGTGAGTTACTGTAACAGCCTTGTCTATAGACTAATGAGTCACAGACACTTTTATGAACCAAAGTAAACATCGGATGTTCTCCTCCAAAAACACAAAGATACATCTCTCATTTATATACTGTTTCAAGACATTCTTAGGTTTACAAAGCCAATCGAAAGACTCTATTAACTCTGAATAAATTAGATCTAAGTCAGAACCACTACATTAAAAATATACATAGATTGCTATTATACCAAACTTATAAACAGGTGTTGGCAGTTTATTTTAAAAATTGAGGAGCATAAGTAGTATCTACAATAAGACAAAAACAGGGATCCCTGGGTGACTCAGCAGTTTAGCGCCTGCCTTCGGCCCAGGATGTGATCCTGGAGTCCTAGAATCGAGTCCCACATCGGACTCCCTGCACGGAGCCTGCTTGTCTCTCTCTCTCCCTCTCCCTCTCTCTCTCTCTCTCATGAATAAATAAATAAATAATTTTTTAAAAAAATAAGACAAAAACTTTCTCAGGATGTCTACAATATTGGTTGGGAAAATTTTATAGAATGCTTAAACCTAGGAGAGATTGATATATTTAAAATTTCCCTAAGGTGATTCCAGTGATTACTCAGGCACCAGAACCATTATTCTATACCATTCATTGAAGAATAAATTATTTCACAATTTTTTGAAGTATAAAATTAATCATTCTATTTTGAAAATCATTATGACTCTGTGGACAGCATAATTCAGAAAGTTGGATTTCCAGTATTCTTATCATACTGAATTAATTCTAATACTTACTCCCAAGTCAGTAAAGATGCTAAAATATTTTATGGAATTATTGGATACCACCCAATTTATATGTGCAGATTTTTTTGCTACAGAAAATATTGTTTAACTTCAACATTGCAGTTTTTATTAAAATGATTTATTTGAAGCTATTAATTTTGAGAGGAATTTGCTAATGTCATTGTGAGTTTATGAAGAGACTATATCATGACTAGAGAGTAGTAGATTTGCCCTGTGATGGGATTCACTATGTTATTACAAACGTTAAATAATTACAATGAACAGATGCCTACACTGCAATTTTATGAAAAATATTTCCCTGAATGATTTGCTGCATAGCATGGATCACATCCTTGTTCCTTAGACTATAAATCAATGGGTTCAACATTGGGCTTAAAAATGTATAAAAGACAGCAATTATTTTAGACTCCTCTATAGACTTCTCAGATGGACTCCTTAAGTACATGCAGAAGAGGGTGCCATAAAACAAAGTGACTGTTGTCAAGTGGGAAGCACAAGTAGAAAAGGCTTTGTGCCTGCCTTCAGCAGAACGGATCCTCAAGATGGCTACAATAATGAAAAGGTAGGATAGCACAATGATGAAGAGAGAGCTTGACAGAGTCAAGCCAGCTACTACCAGCATCGCCATCTTTTTGACATGGGTGTCAGAGCAGGCCAACAGGATAAGAGGAGGATCTGCACAGTAGAAGTGGTTGATTTCAAGGGAGTCACAGAAGGACAAGTGAAAAGTCAACAGTGTCTGGGAGAGTCCATTAAGGTAACCACAAGTATAAGAGATCACCACTAGGGAGATGCAAATGTTCTTGGACATTCTGGTACTGTAATGTAGAGGGCTACAGATGGCTACATAGCGATCCAATGCCATTGAAGCAAGGATGTAAAACTCAGTGATCACCAGGGCAATGAAGAGAAGACACTGCGTGAAGCATCCAGCATAGGAGATGGTCTTCTGGTCTGAGAGGAAATTGTACAGCATGTTTGGAGTGATATTGGAAGAATAGCAGATGTCTACAAAGGAGAGGTGGCTAAGGAAGAAGTACATGGGAGTTTGCAGGTGGGAATTGGTCCCGATCAGTACAATCATGCACAGATTCCCTGCCAGTGTGACTAGATAGATCACCAGAAACACCCCAAACAGGATCTTCTCTAGTACTGGGTCATCTGTGAGTCCCAGGAGAATGAATCCCGTCACTGAAGTGTGGTTCGAGGAAGACATTTTCTTATTCCTTGAAAACTGAGAGTAGCAGAGAAGGTGAGGGATCCTGTCTAATCCAGATTCTGCATTTATTCCATCCATTTTTATCATTTACTCATTGATATATTCAGCTACTGAGACATTTCCCTATTCAAAAATCATATCAATATATCTGCATAAATATTTTTATTCTGTATCTCTTCATTATCTCTCATTTATATTGCAAACACACATACACACACATATTTTCTCATATTTGTGTGTATACCTATATATTCATACATATGCATATTGTACATTAAGTAATAATAATACATATTTAATATATATACATATTTATACATTTATACCTGTGTTCTTGAGGAACTACATATTTGATATTTTTTCACACCTTAAAAAAAGCCAAAGGAAAGAAATTCAGATATGAAAAGCCACAGATAATTGGCATCATCCAAGTGGACAAAAACGTAATTTGGATATTTAGGGTCCCACTAACTAGGGTATGTTATTGTTTCAGATATATTATACAAGATAAATCTTCAGGACACTATTTTACTTGAAAACCATAGTAATCTGGCTTAATTTCATTCAGAAACATTTAGGGTAGCCAGGGTGGCTCAGCAGTTTAGCGCCGCCTTCAACGCAGGGTGTGATTTAGGAGACCCTGAATCGAGTCCCATGTCGGGCTCCCTGCGTGGAGCCTGCGTCTCCCTCTGCCTGTGTCTTTGCCTCTCTCTTTCTCTGTGTCTCTCATGAATAAATAAATAAAATCTTAAAAAAAATAAACACTTATTTAGTGAAACTTACATCTGGCATTTAGGCTAAGAGGTCAGAAAAAAAGAATTCTTTCTGTTCTGTAGATTCACACATTTATTTATTCATTTACACTGAAAAGGCTGATTTTTTTTCTGTTCTACGTTCTGTGGTTACAGCAGTGAACAAACTATCCAACTCATGGAGCAGGAAGAGACAGAACAGATTTAAACACATAGGCAAAGATATATATCATTATGTCAGTTAGAAACAAGTGCTATGAAGAAAAATGAAGAGGAGATGCATTTAGATACAATATTTTTCCACATCATTGAGATACTAATGTCCACAGAAAAGCCTATAATATATTTTTGGTGAGCAAATGTAGAAAGTGACCTACCTGTAAAGAGTTGGCTTACCAATTTTTGTAAAAGCAAAGTGGGCAGATATATAATGTATTTCTTAGGTATATTCCATAGAGTATTTAAGAAATAATTCAAAAAAAAAAAAAACAGTTAAAAAAAGTCTTTGCTCCTCTGGGGCATAACCGTAATTTGATGGTCTGGGAACTGGATTCTCCTTTGAGGCCAGTATTCCCGTCTAACCTGTACATATATTACTTAGTCCTGTATGTGAAATCTTTAGCATGATTAAAAAATGTAGCTGTCAGTTTTAATACTATAAAAGATAAAATAAGGGAGATAAGTTTTGTTTTTTTTAATGTAGTAAAGTGGGAATTCCAATTAGAAAGACTGTTTTTCCATGTAAACACTGAGGTGGCATGATGTAATGAGAGTGCAGAAGAGGAAGGTAGAGTAGGTGAGAGATTTGAGGAGCACAAAGACCAGGCAAACCATAGATTAGGAGAAATATTCACATCAAGTAATTCTATTTTATTTTATTTTTTTATTTTATTTTATTTTATTTTATTTTATTTTATTTTATTTTATATTTTATTTATACATACTTTTTTTTATTGGAGTACGATTGCCAAATAATTCTAACAAAGGATTTACATTCAGAATTTGTGCACAACTTCCACAACTCAGGGATGAAAATATAACCAGCCCAATTAAAAAAAAAATCTGAAGTGAACAGACATTTCATAAAAGATATATGAGCAGCCAATAATGACAGGAAAAGAATGTCAACATCTACGATTGTCAAATAAATGCAAATTATGAATACAGGTAGGTATCACTTCACACAACCTCAATGGCAGGAATTTAAAAGATCGGCGGTGACTTCCTGGGAAGATGATGCAGTAGGAGAGTCCTTGGCTCTCCTCAACCCATGGACACATCTAGATCATGGCCTTATCAGTGTGAATAACCCAGAAAATGACTGGTAGAATCAACTCTCCACAGCTAAATGTAGAGAACAGGTCCCATCAGAGAGTCTAGGAAGGGTGGAAAATACAGTCCAGAGCTAAGTGGACCTGTTAAACCGGCCGTAGGATAGAGGAACATGGCAGACATGGAGAGGGGGGAGGAGCAGCCCGCCATATGAGCCACCTCAGATACACAGGATCCACATGTGGAATATGAATCCGCATAACATTTGGCTTCAAAAATCTGAGGGTCTCTCTTCATGACTTCTTACAGTCAGGGGCACTTACCCCTGGAACTTTAAAAATCAGTGGGTTCAGCTCTGGGAGGGTTGGAAGAAAAGAAGAAACTGAGTCCCCACCTTTAAAGAGACAGTAAAACAAACAGCTCTGCTGAGATACAGCATAGAAGCAGCAATATGAAAATTGCCTGGGTTATAAGGGAAGATTTATTTACTAATCTCAGAGCATTTGCTAGAGGAACAGGGATATTTGGGAGACTTCTCCACAAACAAAAGAGCTGGCAGGCACCACTTGTTCCCTAACACACCCAGCCTAGATACATGAACACCTATGGGGACCAGTGCAGCAAGAACCTTCTCCATTAGCTTGCTAACAATGCCCCTACTCCCATACTCTGCTGCAGGTGAGCATCGGCATTCTGGCCTGGGCAGGAAGTTTCCCAGGTGCCTTCAGGTCCTCTCCTGTAGTGGACTGGCTCAGACTTTGCTAGCCCCAAGTACCCTACCCTCACATTCTCCTGTGAACTTCCCCACTCTAATATGCCCTTGGCCAGAGTCCATCCAAGGTGGTGCCACAAGCCTAGCAGTGTGCAAAAGGCCTGACAGGGGCCATCACCACTCCAAAATGACTCCTGCCCCTGGGAGAGGGCAAGATAATGATATATACCAGTCTGACTACAGCTCCAGCAATGATCTGGGGATAGATATTGGGTCTAACCACAGGCTCTGCCCACCAATGAAAGCTTCTCAGGGACAACACAGATAAAGTGCTACCCAAGTACATAAAGCAACTAGTAACAGACATAAAGGAAGTAATTGATAGTTATACAATAATAGTAGTACAATACAATTATCCCACTTACATTAATGAGTAGATCGTCCGAACAGAAAATAAACAAGGAAATAATGGCTTTGAATTACACACTAGGACAGATGGATTTAACAAATATACTCAGATGTTTCCATCCAAAAACAGCAGAATACACAATCTTTTCAAGTGCACATGGAACATTTTCTAGAATAGATCATATGTCAGACCACAAAATAAGCTTCAATAAATTCAAAGAGATTGAAGTCATACCATGCATCTCGTCTGACCACATCTCTATGAAACTAGAAATCATCCACAAGAAAAAATCTGGAAAGAATACATACACATGAGGTTAAATAACATGCTACTAAACAGTGAATGAGTCAACCAAGAAATCAGAAAGGAAATAAAAAAATATATGGAGATGAATGAAAATGGAAACACAACAGTCCAAAATCTCTGAGATGCAGCAAACACTACTCTGAGGGAATTTTATAGCAAAACAGGCCTATATAAAGAAGCAAGAGAAATCTCAAATAAACAACCTAACTTACACCTAAAGGAGCTAGAAAAAGAAGAACAAATAAAACTCAAAACAAGTAGTAGGAAGGAAATAGTAAAGATCAAAGCAGAAATAAATGATATAGAAACTAAAAAAAAAAAAAAAATAGATCAATGAAACCAGGAGCTGGTTCATTAAAAAGATCAACAAAATTGATAAGCCTTTTTAGCCAGACTCATCAAAAGAGAAAGAGAGACAGCGATAACTCAAATAAACAAAATCATAAATAAAAGAGGAGAAACAGGGACTCCTGGGTAGCTCAGCAGTTGAGCTAAGCAGTTGACCATCCAGTCCAATAACTTGTAGAATAGTTTGACCTCTGCCTTTTTCTACTTTTATTTCTAACTACTAATAAACACAAATCCTTTAATTTTATATCCTAGGATCTGAATCATACTGGAAATATCCAGGGTTTTTGTTTGTTTTCTTGCTTATAAAAGAGATAATTGTTCATCATAGAAAACTGATACAAAAATATACAAAGAACAAGGTTTACTTGTCCTTACTCCCAGTATAACAAAGTTATCATAATGTGTGTACCAATGCATGCTTTTTTCATAAAAATTATACAAAATCATTTGTCCTGTCCTTAACTGGTAACTTATTCATTTTAGTGTCTGTAGAACATTCTAATTTAAAAATCAGTCACGTGAGATTCAAACTCTCCTTTATGACCACAGCCAACACTCTCTTGCAAAGGCTCTGGTTACAGCCAGCTCCTGCTCTGTCAGGAGCATTGGCTTGTGCCTGTTACAGAATGCAGACAGTAATGGCAATTGAGATTCATGCAAAGCAGAGCACATTCAAATGCAGCACAAGTTTCAATTAAAACAATCCTATGCCAAGTGAGGGCAACCTGCATCCCATAGACCACTCCTTTCTTTTTTCTCAATTATAAACAAACATTACAATGAAAATCTTCACTCAAGTGTTTTATTATGGCTTTGGTACATTCTTAAAATTGGAAACCTGACTAAAATTATACAAATATTTTTTAAGACTCCTAAAACCTGGTTTTAGGAGATCCTGGTTGAAGGTCTGCCTTTGGCCAAGGTCATGATCCAGGGGTCCTCGGATCCAGTCCTGCAATGGGGTGGGGGATAAGCTTCCAGTTTAGCTGGAAGTCTGCTTCTCTCCATCTCCCTCTGCCCCTCACCTCCCTATCTCCCTGCCATGTCTCTCTCAAATGGGTAAATAAAATCTTAAAAAAAAAAAATGCTCCTGAAATCATAATGTTAAATTGATTTCCAGAAAAACATCGTTTTCTCAACACCCATAATGTAGAACATGCTAATCTTTCGAACTCAAATATAAATACACAAAAGTATCTTATTTCAAATATTTTTGTTTGAAATTATCACTATTTATTGGTGACTGATTTTTGCCTTAGGTTTACTTATAGTCATTTAGGACAAAGATCCCTTGAACTACAAATTATGTAAGACTAACCTGATAAATACTGGAAGGATAAACCACTGGTATAATGGTAAGTTGGATGGAGTTCTGATACTAGCATTTGCCAGTTTCATTCTTATAAATACTGCCACCCTGGCCATATTGCAAACCTGAATATTTAAGAATTAGCTCTCTGGAGTCAGCTCCAACT
Organism: Canis lupus familiaris; assembly: GCF_011100685.1. Classification (NCBI taxonomy): domain Eukaryota; kingdom Metazoa; phylum Chordata; class Mammalia; order Carnivora; family Canidae; genus Canis; species Canis lupus. The sequence goes on along the minus strand of NC_049239.1, from coordinate 39,809,838 downwards.
CATCATAAAGAAAACCTATCTAAACAAAACTGATAAGTTTTCCAATTCTCCATGCTATTTGAATGGTAGAGTGCCTATAAAAAAAGGTAAATATCAGTTCCAGTACCTTAACGTATTGTTGCATTTTAGGTACAAAGTTGGAAAGTTGGCAACTGGAGCTCTTATTTCATATTATTTTTACTCATTAATTTTAGCATTTTTATCAATTTTCTATACATAGCCTTCAGTATTTATGTAGACTATGACAATGTTTCAGTACTTTGAATCATATCTTGTTTACCACTTTATCTTATCTGGGACAAATACTTTCCAAAATATAATATGCTCCTTAATTTTAGGTAGTTTTATCGTCATATTCAAGTAACTCTTCCATTATGAATTCCTCTACTCCAAATGACCTCAGAAATATTTCCTTCTGATTATTTAAAAGCTTAATATTTATTTTAATTAAAATCAACATAGGTTTTTTTTCCTTTCAGCATTTTATTTTTTTGTTTTTTAAGATTTTATTTATTTATGGGGATCCCTGGGTGGCTCAGCGGTTTAGCGCCTGCCTTTGGCCCAGGGTGCGATCCTGGAGTCCCGGGATCGAGTCCCACATCGGGCTCCCAGCATGGAGCCTGCATCTCCCTCCTACTGTGTCTCTGCCTCTCTTTCTGTCTGTGTCTGTCATAAATAAATAAATAAATCTTTAAAAAAAAAAAAGATTTTATTTATTTATTCATAGAGACCGACAGAGAAAGAGGCAGGCGCTAAACCACTGAGCCACCCAGGGATCCCCCCTCCTTTCAGCATTTTAAATGACACACAGTTGAGGATTATTGTGGGCACATCAGTCTTTTGGAGGACAGTTGCTGACAAAGGACAATTTAGTTGGGAATAAAAGTCTGTATTTAGATATCTTTGCTAAAAAATAGTCTTGCATTATGGACACTGGTTTGTTGCAAAAATAAATGTGTAAAAATGTTAACAAATATGCCAAAGTTAAATGTTTTGCTCCTCATTTATAAGCCACACGATTTCTTTGCCTTTCTGGAAAAAAATTTTAACCTACCCATAGCCTTTCATCCAGAAAGAGACCTCTCTATGGCCATGATTCCATCAGATGTGGGGACCAAGTTATAAAAATACTAAGACTAAAATATTTTTCCATATTTTTCAAATAATTTATAAGGAATATGTATTGTAAATATAACCATATTTGATTTTCATATGTACATGTCCCTCTGCTATTCAGATTGAGCCACAATATGCATAATTTCTGGGTTAAAAATTTTAGATAGTTAGAAGCATTTTATTTGCATTATTCTACTATAAATTTAAAAGATAGTACTGATGGGATTTATCAGAAATTAACACTTTCAAAAAATCTATATTAATTATGTGAATTTGGTTTGAAACATATGTATAAACTGGTCAAAGGAGTAGAATTGGCCAGAAATAGATCCACTTAGTGTACAATAAAAGTGATGTCACAAAACAAGGAAAAACAAAGGGTAGTTTAATACCTAGTAGGAAAAACATGGTTTAAAAATGTAAGGAAAGGAGTTACAAACAATATTATAAAGTAAAACAGAATTTTATCCAGAATAATTCAAGACACTACTATAAAATATGGTAATAAAAATATAATACAGATACCTCTTTATTTAAATTTAAGGTGGAGAAAAGCTACAAAACCAAAAAATGAACAAATTTTTTCTAAATAAAAATGTTAATATTCTTCATGTGAGGAATCATCAGAAATAAAATAAAAGGGAATCAGAAAACTGATGTATTCCCTTTACTTACTAAATATATATTTCAAATACTCCTCTGTTAAAATAAAACAGATTCCTTTCCTAAGAATTTCTATTGAGATAGAAAGAAGGAAATACCCTTAGTGGATATTTCCTAATATTAATAACAATACAGTGAGATGTTTACTCTCAAACATGACTAGTAATAAATATAAATGGCTGATACTTTCTAGAGAAAAATTTATCTGTAGAAAACTTAGAGCTTTAAAAATGTTCAAAATATTTAATTCAACAATTACACTTCTAAGACTAATCCTAAAAAACAGAGGATATGTACATAAAGATATCAGTCAGTCTAAAAAAAAAAAGATATCAGTCAGTCTTAAAAATAATAGGATTCATAGATATGATGGAATTATGGTTTGCAAGATAAACCAAATGGAAGAAAATACACTAAAATGTTGAAAGCAGCTATCTCTAGATAAAAGATCATAGGTAAATTTTGCCTTTATTCCATAAATATTTCAGTACTTTTCATTATTTATTTATTTTAGAGAAAGAAAGGAAGAGAGAGCACAAGCAGGAGAGGCAGAGGAAGAGGAAGAGAGACAGAGAATCTCAATCAGACTTCTGCTGAGTGCAGAGCCTAACACTGGGCTCAATCTCATGACCCTGAGATCATGACCTGAGTTGAAAACAAGAGCTGGACACTTAACTAACTATGCCACTCAGGTGCTCCAGATATTTCAGTATTTTCCAATTTGCTTTTCTATGATCAACATGTTATTTTCATAATTAAGTTCAAGGATAATTTAATTATTATAAAGTATTAAAATTAATTAAAAATGTGTTCACCAAAATTATTTAGTCTATATGAAACACAAACATTACATTATCAAGTGAAAATCAACATTCATATTTGCATTTGGCATATGATTCCAATTTTGTTTTATGAATCATCATAATACACATGCATATAAAATCACTGAGAAGAAATATGGAAAAACATAAACATAAATTATCCATTGGTTAGGATATCACTGATGCAAGTTATTTCTTAACATCTGTCTGTATTTTCCAGTTATTCATAATGGACATATGTGCTTTTTATAATCTGGAAAATATATTCATAAAACACAGTCTAAATATATCTACCATATATCAAAATTGTCTGCTTTACATAAAACAGTAAGATAATTCTACTTTGCACACAAATTATCATGTTTACCTAAAATGTCAGAGGAATTCAACGGTTCATGTTACACCCTCTTCACAATCACCAACATTTCACGTGGAGCAGTAACCTCATCCCCTCATTATCCCCAACACAGTCCACCCCCAGCACTAAGTTTAACCACAGTGAGTTGGAAAGAGAAAATGGATCCAACGGATTTACCTTTTTGCTACTTAGTGGCTGAATAACTATAGAAAGTCATTTAATCTCTCTGTGCTTAAGACTCCAAATGTTATAAATGAAGATAATAAGTTTCTCACAAATTTAAGTATAAGAATTAAAGTAAATATTGATGGGATGCCTAAATGGCTCAGTCAGTTAAGTGTCAAACTCTGGATTTCAGCTCAGGTCATGATCTCAGGTTTGTGGGATTAAGTCCCACATTGGGCTCCATGCTGGGCGTGGAACCTGAAGATTCTTTCTCCCCCTCTGTCCTTCCCACTGTTCAAGCTCTCCTTCTTTAAATAAATAAATAAATAGATAGATGATAGATAGATAGATAATAAATAAATAAATAAATAGATAAATAAATAAATAAAGATTTAAAAGTGACTATTAATTATACTTGAGTGACACAGGGTTTTTTGTGCATATTTATTTGTGTTGTATCCTATCTCTAAAGAATTTCTGAGGTGGCCTTTACTATTTATTCAATCTAAATAAATAGATTAAAAAGAAAGACTACAAATAGGTCAACCATTTGGTTTAAAAGACTTGCCAAGATTGAGTTTAAAGATTGGTTCCTGGAAGCCACAGTAGTTCTCAGAACTATAAAATAAAAGGAAGCATATGATTATTGAGACAAAATACAAAGTGCTTTTACAATGAATCTCAAATACATTTTTCAATTAAGAATCTAAATCTGGATATCAGCACCTTTTGATTGTAGATATGGGAATGCAACTCCTTGCTGAATGAACAAGACAGTTTATTATGACTTAAAGGAATGACCCACAAACTATATGATGATGATCTTAAAAAGAAATTGGAACAGGGCCTCTATTAGAGGTAGGACTTCTCTGTTATTTATTTCTAATCACCATGTTATTACAGACAACTAGTCATTTCAAATTAACAGAGACCCAAATTTCAATTGTATGAAAGAGATTTCCCTTAATCATTTGCTGCATAGCATGGATCACATCCTTGTTCCTTAGACTATAAATCAATGGGTTCAACATTGGGCTTAAAAACGTATAAAAGACAGCAATTATTTTGGACTCCTCTACAGACTTCTCAGATGGACTCCTTAAGTACATGCAGAAGAGGGTGCCATAAAATAAGGTGACTATTGTCAAGTGGGAAGCACAAGTAGAAAAGGCTTTGTGCCTGCCTTCAGCAGAACGGATCCTCAAGATGGCTACAATAATGAAAAAGTAGGATAGCACAATGATGAAGAGAGAGCTTGACAGAGTCAAGCCAGCTACTACCAGCATCGCCATCTTTTTGACATGGGTGTCAGAGCAGGCCAACAGGATAAGAGGAGGATCTGCACAGTAGAAGTGGTTGATTTCAAGGGAGTCACAGAAGGACAAGTGAAAAGTCAACAGTGTCTGGGAGAGTCCATTAAGGTAACCACAAGTATAAGAGATCACCACTAGGGAGATGCAAATGTTCTTGGACATTCTGGTACTGTAATGTAGAGGGCTACAGATGGCTACATAGCGATCCAATGCCATTGAAGCAAGGATGTAAAACTCAGTGATCACCAGGGCAATGAAGAGAAGACACTGCGTGAAGCATCCAGCATAGGAGATGGTCTTCTGGTCTGAGAGGAAATTATACAGCATGTTTGGAGTGATATTGGAAGAATAGCAGATGTCTACAAAGGAGAGGTGGCTAAGGAAGAAGTACATGGGAGTTTGCAGGTGGGAATTGGTCCCGATCAGCACAATCATGCACAGATTCCCTGCCAGCGTGACTAGATAGATCACCAGAAACACCCCAAACAGGATCTTCTCTAGTACTGGGTCGTCTGTGAGTCCCAAGAGAATGAATCCCGTCACTGAAGTGTGGTTCGAGGAAGACATTTTCTTATTCCTTGAAAACTGAGAGTAGCAGAGAAGGTGAGGGATCCTGTCTAATCCAGATTCTGCATTTATTCCATCCATTTTTATCATTTACTCATTCATATATTACTAGGAAATCTCTCATCTCTTTTAACAAACTCATCATAACATCTACATAAATATTTTTGTCCTGTATCTGTTATCTCTTTCTCTTTCTCTCTCTCACTCTTGCTCTTGTTCTCACTTGTGTGTGTGTGTGTGTGTGTGTGTGTGTAGAATCGCATTTATTCTTGCCTTCTTGGAGGACTCCATATTTGGGTTTTGTTTTGTTTTGTTTTTTTCAAATTTTGTAAAAAGAAAAGTATGGGAGTTTAAAGCAGATAGGAAAAGCAGCAGGTCATTGGTATAATTCAAATGGAAAAATGAAGGAAGTTGGATTTTGAGGGTCCCTCCAGATCTGGTATCTTTCAGATACAAAATAACAGAAATATGTAGTACAACATTTTCACCTGATATCCATAGTGGTCTGTCTTAATTTTATTCAGAAGCCATTGAATTAGTAAATTTACCTCTTGCTAAATGACTAAGAAGTACTGAAGAATCATTCTCTCTGCTTAGTGAATTTACTCACTCATTCACATATACATATACATGTACATGTACACTGAGAACATTTTTTCCATTCTAAGTTCTGGCTTTACAGCATTGAACAAATTCCCCATCCTCATGAATCATATATTGTAGGAGAAGGAACAGATATTACCACATAGACAAAGCTATAGAATGTGATGTCAGTTAGAAGCCAGTACTATGAAGAAAAATGAAGGTAGGATGCTTTTAGATAAACATTCGGAGAAGGTTCTTTGAAGAAAGTATAATTTCAACAGTAAATAAAGAAACCAAGTAGGAGAAGAATATGGAGTTTTTTGTTTCCATTTTTTAGCAACTAACACATACATGAACATATTTGTTTTGGAAAGCACAGATGATGTTTTTATGTGGCCTTAGCTTCCAGCTGGAGCCACCATCTCTCAATACTTTATGAAAATAAGGTATGACTGGAAGACAATGCACCTCAAGAACTATACCTAAAGCTATTTTTAGGGATCCCTGGGTGGCGCAGCGGTTTGGCGCCTGCCTTTGGCTCAGGGCGCGATCCTGGACACCCGGGATCGAATCCCACGTCAGGCTCCCTGTGCATGGAGCCTGCTTCTCTCTCTGCCTGTGTCTCTGCCTCTCTCTCTCTCTCTCTCTCTGAGTGTGACTATCGTAAATAAATAAATTAAAAAAAATAATAATAATAAAGCTATTTTTATTTAGTTTTCACATATACATGAGAAGGGCTTGCATATAATTGATTTTTTAGAGAAGTTATAAAATATTAACATATCAATAGAAAAATCAAGTACATTTGATGAAATTAATTTTGTCCACATTGGTAGCATATTCATCTTCATACAAAAGAACAAATATATTCTTAGTGAAGAAATGTAGAAAATGACCTACCTGTGAAAGTTGACTACTGTATTTTGTCAAAACAAGGTGGAAACATTTATAATGTATTTCTCCAGCACATTCTCTAGAGTATTTTAGAAATAATTCTGAATAACTCATCAAAATAGTCTTTGTTCCTCAAGGGCACAACCTTAATTTGGTGCTTTGAGACCCTAGCTTCTCCTTTGAGGCCAAAAATCTATCTATGTACCCTGCTTGGTATTGAGTGTGTGAGATCTTTAGCAACAATAGTGAAATTATCCATCACCTTTAACACCATGGAAGAAGAAAAATAAGAGTATATAAGTTTTGTATTTATACTGTATGTTGGCAAATCGAACTCAAATAACAAAATATACAAAAAAAAGTTGTTTTTTTGTATGGTAAAATGAGAAAATTCTCATCAGAAGGCTTCATTGTTTCTCTGTAGATACTGAGGTTAGGTCATCCACTGAGAGTGAGGGGAAGAAAGGTGAAGTCAGTGAGAGATTTGAGGAGCAGAAAGAATGTACAAAGCAGAAGACCAATGAAAAGAAGTAGAAGTAGAAGTCAGGGATGAGGACCCTTTAACAGTGGACACCATGGATTTATATTGGAACCAATCTGCCCCATTGAGTTAATTTCATCAACATGCTAACAATCAAAGATGAGTCTGAGAGCCAGGATCATTCATAAAATTGATGATTCATAAAACTGGTGATTTAGAAGGATGATCAAAAGTAGACTAAAGAATATTTGAACATTGGCACTGCATTTGTTAGAGAATGAAAGAATCTAGAGATGCTTTCACTAGTCTGTATCTTCTAGGGAACAGATATTTCCAAGTCAAAGTGTAGGTTATTCAAGAAAAGAGAGACATCTGATTCTGTTAGATGTCTAAATGGTGGTGTTAACCTTAAAAATAAACATTGCCAGTTATTTTGACAGCAAAAAAAAAAAAATGAGTTTTGAGGGGAATAAAAGAGAATTACAATCCAGGACAAATTGTGGCAAAATTTTAGACAAATCGAAGGAACAAAGGAGAACTGCACTTTTTAAGGAGAAAAGGGGTATGTTGGGAAGGGTATTAGTACTAAAAGTCCATTGGAGGAAACGGAGTTCAGTGTGATGGCTTTTCATTGATGGAGCTGTTGCTGGGGTGGGGATTGAGGGAGCTGTGGATGAAGACAGCCTCTGTTCCTCAGGCTGTAGTAGTAGAGTAGTATCCACGTGCAAGGTCAAGTCCATGTAAGTTCACACCTGACTCTTCCTGTTGGGTCTGCAACTGACTACAGTATTAGAATGTGAGAGCTCTCCCTATGGAAACCTCCCAACTCCGTTGTAGTGAAGTTTCCCGTTAATAATTTTCATAGTGGGTTATGCTATGAGAAATTAGACATGGAGTAAAAGCTGCATATCAACATCAAAATGTAGATTGTTATCAACTCACCACATTTGAGATTTGAATGTGACCATATTATTTTCAGAATGAAGTGGAAAGATTTCTCTCTCAATTTTTCTCTCATTCTTATCCTGATTCCTTGCACAGATCACATAATAAAATTTAAACAGTGAAACCTACTGTTTAATTATTCCCATGAAATAAGTTTCTTGTAGGATTATAAAGCTCATTGTAGGATGGTAGAGCCCTTACTTCCTGACCATTTACTGTGGAGATTCCTTGTTTTACATAAAAAGAGTTGGGCAGCCTGGGTGGCTCAGGGGTTTAGCACTGCCTTCAGCCCAGGGTGTGATCCTGGAGACCAGGATTGAGTCCCATGTCAGGTTCCCTGCATGGAGCCTGCTTCTCCCTCTGCCTGTGTCTCTGCCTCGTGTGTGTGTGTGTGTGTGTGTGTGTGTGTGTGTGTGTCTCATGAATAAATAAATAAAATCTTTAAAAAAAAAAAGGATTGAAGATTTAAAGACACTTCTTTAAACATAATGCTAGCTTTTCATTTGAAGAAAACTTGTCCCAAAGTACCTGAACATGTATGTATTTAAGTATTTCCTAATATACTATAATATATGCATTGGAATAAGCATAGGATTTACAAAAAGACTTTTCCAATAGGACTAGCTCAATAGTAACTGAATAGGCAAAACGCAGTGAATTAGTTCTTTGAGCTCTGGAAGAGCAAAGTGTCTGGACTTTTCAGTATGGGATAGCTTCATCAGAAGTCCACACATAAAAAGTCAATATTCATAAGAACAAAAAAGTCTATATTCTTTTGTTTATATAGCAATGGATAAAGATAAGACTTTACCTAGATATATGATAATAATTCAAAGAAGAATTTTATGCATTCTTATTTTCCCAGAAAGTCTTCAGAGGACTCTGCTTAAATTATACTTGAAGACCTGAATTCCTTAGTTAATATCACCCTGCTTCAATTGCAATAACCAATTGATCTGTCTGCTAAAAAGACACAGATACACAAATGTCACGACAGGTAGTAGAAAATATCATCCTGACATTGTTTGTTACTTACATTTTTGTGATTATTCAATAGGTTGTCTTTTTAAAAGTTACAGCAGGTCAAGGACACCTAGGTGGCTCAGTCTGTTGAGTGATCAACTCTTGGTTTTGGCCTGGGTCATGATCTTGTGGCCCTGACATCAAGCCCTGTGTGGGTCTCTGTGGGGAGTCTCCTTAAGATTCTCTACCTCTGCCCCTCCCCTCACTCTCTTTCTTTCTCTGGGATAAATAAGTAAATCTTTTTTCAAAAACATTTACAGCAGGTCCTACATTTTACTGGAAGTTCTAATCTATATAATAAAGTTATGCAGATATGACAGGATAAAATAAAATTATGCTATTCACAGATCATAGGACAGTTTACATACGATCTCCTTTGGAAGGTCATATTACACATAAATCATTTATATTATTATGCAAAAACCTATTGTAACCAAACTAACATGAATTACAGATAGAGATTATATCCGATGGAATTGTCATACACAAAAAACTTTATTTGCAGCAAATAAGGAAATCGTGAAGAATAACTTCCAAAGACTCCCTGAAAGGGGGTGAGCTGGTTCTTTCCATTTAGGGCTTAGAGTGAATATTCAAAAAGAGGAACTTGAGATACCTGAGTGGCTCATTGGCTTAGATCAGGGTTATCAATCTTAAAAAAAAAACAGAGGAACTTGTCATTGCATGTAAAGCCATACACTTGTGCTGGGAGGTTTAAAAAACATGCCTAGACACCATTGAATGTTATATTAGAAGCATGGGCTCTTCCTAGGGCAGAGACTTTAATATAATGAAGCAGAAGAAACTGCCTGACAAAGGGAAGGGCCATGTCCCTGCTCTAAGAGCCGGTATAACCAGGATGGAGTCTTGGGCTTGATATTTCAGCTAAGAAATTCAGAGCCTTGCTTGTTCATGGACTGGAAGTGAAACCCCTATAGAAAGGTAAAGTTGGATGAGAATGAAGATGAACATACTTGTCTTTCAGGAAAGCTTGACTTTAAACTGAAATTTTTCCTTTCCTCCTTCTTGAAGCCGGCCCTTCCCCTTCACTTGCTTTTCTGTAGAATCTTTTTTTTTTTTTTTATTGGAGTTCAATTTGCCAACATATAGCATAACACCCAGGGCTCATCCTGTCAAGTGTCCCCCTCAGTGCCCGTCACCCAGTCACCCCTACCCCTCGCCCACCTCCCTTTCCACCACCCCTTGTTCTTTTCCCAGAGTTAGGAGTCTTTCAGGTTCTGTCTCCCTTTCTGATATTTCCCACTCATTTTTTTCTCATTTTCCCTTTATTCCCTTTCACTATTTTTTATATTCCCCAAATGAATGAGAACATATAATGTTTGTCCTTCTCCGATTGACTTATTTCACTCAGCATAATACCCTCCAGTTCCATCCACGTCAAAGCAAATGGTGGGTATTTGTCATTTCTAATGGATGAGGAATATTCCATTGTATCCATAGACCACATCTTCTTTATCCATTCATCTTTCGATGGACACCGAGGCTCCTTCCACAGTTTGGCTATTGTGGCCATTGCTGTTAGAAATATCGGGGTGCAGGTGTCCCAGTGTTTCATTGCATCTGTATCTTTGGGGTAAATCCCCAGCAGTGCAATTGCTGGGTCGTAGGGCAGGTCTATTTTTAACTGTTTGAGGAACCTCCACACAGTTTTCCAGAGTGGCTGCACCAGTTCACATTCCCACCAACAGTGCAAGAGGGTTCCCCTTTCTCCACATCCTCTCCAACATTTGTGGTTTCCTGCCTTGTTAATTTTCCCCATTCTCACTGGTGTGAGGTGGTATCTCATTGTGGTTTTGATTTGTATTTCCCTGATGGCAAGTGATGCGGAGCATTTTCTCATGTGCTTGTTGGCCATGTCTATGTCTTCGTCTGTCAGATTTCTGTTCATGTCTTTTGCCCATTTCATGATTGGATTGTTTGATTCTTGGGTATTGAGTTCAATAAGTTTTTTATAGATCTTGGAAACTAGCCCTTTATCTGATATGTCATTTGCAAATATCTTCTCCCATTCTGTAGGTTGTCTTTTAGTTTTGTTGACTGTATCCTTTGCTGTGCAAAAGCTTCTTATCTTGATGAAGTCTTAATAGTTCATTTTTGCTTTTGTTTCTCTTGCCTTCATGGATGTATCTTGCAAGAAGTTACTGTGGCCGAGTTCAAAAAGGGTGTTGCCTGTGTTCTCCTCTAGGATTTTGATGGAATCTTGTCTCACATTTAGATCTTTCATCCATTTTGAGTTTATCTTTGTGTATGGTGCAAGAGAGTGGTCTAGTTCCATTCTTCTGCATGTGGATGTCCAATTTTCCCAGCACCAACTATTGAAGACACTGTATTTTTTCCAATGGATAGTCTTTTCTCCTTTATCGAATATTAGTTGACCATAGAGTTGAGGGTCCACTTCAGGGTTCTTTATTCTGTTCCATTGATCTATGTGTCTGTTTTTGTGCCAGTACCACACTGTCTTGATGACCACAGCTTTGTAGTACAATCTGACATCTGGCATTGTGATGCCCCCAGCTATGGTTTTCTTTTTTAATATTCCCCTGGCTATTTGGGGTCTTTTCTGATTCCACACTAATCTTAAGATGATTTCTTCCAACTCTTTGAAGAAAGTCCATGGTACTTTGATAGGGTTTGCATTGAATGTGTTAATTGCCCTGGGTAGCATTGACATTTTCACAATATTAATTCTTCCAACCTATAAGCATGAAATATTTTTCCATCTCTTTATGTCTTCCTCAATTTCTTTCAGAAGTGTTCTATAGTTTTTAGGGTATAGATCCTTTACCTCTTTGGTTAGGTTTATTCCTAGGTATCTTATGCTTTTGGGTGCAATTGTAAATGGGATTGACTCCTTAATTTCTCTTTCTTCAGTCTCATTGTTAGTGTATAGAAATGCCACTGATTTCTGGGCATTGATTTTGTATCCTGCCACGCTACCAAATTGCTGTATAAGTTCTAGCAATCTTGGGGTGGAGTCTTTGGGGTTTTCTATGTACAGTATCATGTCATCTGTGAAAAGGGAGAGTTTGACTTCTTCTTTGCCAATTTGAATGCCTTTTATTTCTTCTTGTTGCCTGATTGCTGAGGCTAGGACTTCTAGTACTATGTTGAATAGCAATGGTGAGAGTAGGAACTCGGTATGGATGTTGACACCTCGCTGACTTCAATGTACACTGAGTAACAACACCCACACGGCCTGTATTTTCCTATAAAACTCCTCAGCCTTTTACAGCCCCCTGCCCCCCACCCTACCCTTAACCGCCTGCTAGCTTGCAGTGTTGGGAGGCATTACCCTTCTGCAGCCTCCTTTGCCTGGCAAAATAATAAACTATCCTCCTTCTTTTTCCCCAAAATGCCTTCCAGTTACATATTTTGGTTCCAGAACACAGAAGTTTTTGACAACAGAACCAAATGAATTCCCTGAGAAAACAAGCTTTAAATTTTCTACTGGTTTTAACCTCATTAACCCTATGGGGCATGGTTTCAGTTCTGCCAAAACAGCTCAAGAATGTGGGATCCCTGGGTGGCGCAGGGGTTTGGCACCTGCCTTTGGCCCAGGGCGCGATCCTGGAGACCCGGGATCGAATCCCACGTCGGGCTCCCGGTGCATGGAGCCTGCTTCTCCCTCTGCCTGTGTCTCTGCCTCTCTCTCTTTCTCTCTCTGTGACTATCATAAATAAATAAACATTTAAAAAAAATTTTAAAAAGAATGTACTTTAGGTCACTCTTGACCATTGACACAGCACTGGGAATTTTACCATTGATTTATTATGTCTGATGTAGTTAGGCTATTTCCTGGCTAGGTAGACATTATTAGTTTCTGCATTCCCTTTGCTTCCTTAAAATCCTTAACTATTGAGGTTTTTGCATTTCTTGGTAATTTTTTTTTAAGATTTTTATTTGTTTATTCATGAGAGACACACAGAGAGAGGCAGAGACATAGGCAGAGACAGAGGGAGAAGCAGGTTCCATGCAGGGAGTCCGATGGGGGGCTCGATCCCAGGACTCCAGGATCACACCTTAGGCTGAAGGCAGGCGCTCAACAGCTGAGCAACCTGGGTGTCCCACATTTCTTTGTAATTCTATCACTTCCTTGGATGTCCTTGCAGAAGTCTGCTCCAGTTAGTAGACCCTTAGGGCACAGATCATGGAAAATAGCTGGGGACCTAAAATGACTTCTCCTAAAATGACTATGTCTCATCTTTCATTTTCTGGAAGCTACTAACTCTTTCTGCATACACTGCCATAACTGAAATTAAAAAAAAAAAAATAAGTATTATTGGATGCCTGGGTGGCTCAGTGGTTTAACCCCTGCCTTTGGCCCAGGGCATGATCCTGGAGTCCTGGGATCAAATCCCACATCAGGCTCCTTGCATGGAGCCTGCTTCTCCCTCTGCCTGTATCTATGCCTCCCTCTCTTTCTGTGTCTCTCATGAATAAGTAAATAAAATCTTTTTAAAATTTAAGTATTATCTTAAGTATAATATTAAGTATAACATCAAATGCATACACTACTTAGAAATGAATATAATAAAACTATGCAAGAGATTGGATCTGAAAACCACAAAACATTGCAGAGAGAAATTAAAGACCTAAATAGTGAAGAGATTGAGATATATCACTTGTGGATTGGAATATTTGATATTGTTAAGTTGTCAATTCTTCCTGAATTGATCAATAATTTTAATGCCAGTCCACTCAACATTTCAGCAGGCTTATCTTTTCAAAAATTGAAAACTGATTCTAAAATACATAGATAAATATTTTTAAAAAAGACTTAAATTAGCCAAAGAAAGCCATTTTGAGAGTGAAGAAAAATTATTAAATGATCTAGCCTACCTAATTTTAAGAGTTAATAGGAAGTGATAGTACTGAAAACGATGTATAGATCTGCGGATAACAAATAGATTAATTGCACAGAATAGAGAATCCAGAAGTATACTCACCCATATTAACTCAGTGGATCTTTAAACAAAGTTACAGAGTTATAGCAAAAGGGAATGCCACTGGAAAAATTAATCTCTAGAAAAATTTAACTTCAAGCTCTGTATCACATCTGTCATGAGCATGCTATGAAGGCGCACACACGATTTGTGTCTTTCCACAATGTCAGGTTTATTTAATCATAAAGCAAAGTTAAATAACAATTATAAAGCAGGTTCAGAGACCAAATTCAACGACATTTCCCCATGGTTAAACTTGGCTTCTTATACAGCACACAGAACAGACAAACCACACAACATACAAGATAACAGAAGAGTGTAGGAAGTTGGCTAGAACCAAACGTGAGATCAGTCTGTGAGTCTCAGTGTGGTCCAGGTCAGCTCTGGGCACTTCCTGACTATTCTGTTCAAGCAAGGGAGGATTTCAGATCTGTTTGGAGATCAGTTGGGCAGAGCTTTCTGTAGTGGCTGCTTTTTTTAAGTGCTCAGACATAGAGAGGTCACGTCTGAAGATTCTGACATCTGCCCAAATCCACTCTTTTTTAAAAAAATTTAATCAGCTGCAGGTCCCCACAGACCTCCTCTGGTTCTGCTCATTATCAGTTCTTGGGGTGTCAGCTGATGCTGGTCCAGGCTGTGTCATCTAGCTGCAGTACCTTTAGTTGCTTGCATCATTGTTTGACATAGGCCCCTGCTTTACAAAGGCTCCTGCTTCACATGAGAGATTCCATTTGCTCACTACAACATCATACCCCAAAATTCCAATACTAACATGTATGGATCACAGGACTAAATGTAAACACTAAATCTACAAGTCCTCTAGGGGCAAAAATAAAAGAATGTCTTCATGATTTTAAAAAATTGACCAAAAAATTGACCAAAAGTTTCTCAGGGTGTACAGAAAAATCATTCATTGTGAAACAAATATATAAACTTTATGGGAACAAATCTCTTTTTTTGTGTGTATGCGTGATCACAGGTATTAGTTTTTAATACTATTAACTGAGCCACTTTCACCCCTAGTATGAAAGAGAAGTCCTTACATGGCAATGTATCTGTAAAAATTATGTGACCAAATTTCAAAACATGCACTCTTCAAAAATAATGTTAAAATAATGAAAAGGTGAGTCACAGACTAGAAAAAATATTCATATAGAGTAATTCTGACAAAGACTTGCATTCAGAATACATAAAGATCTTCCATAACTTACTGATCAAAATGAAACAACAAAATGTAAGAGACACTTCATAAAAGAAGATACAAGAATGGTCAAAAACCACGTGAAAATCATTTCAATATCCGTAATTGTCAAAGAAATGTAAATTATAACTACCAAAGGAAAACACTTCATACCCAACCTCCACAGCAAGAACTTAGCCGATTGTGACAAAAGGAAACAACTAGAATTCTCATAATATACCACTTGATGGAATGTAAAATAGTTTTTAACGACTTTAGAAGTTTTATAAGTTTATAAAATTTTACAAATTTTGTAAGAAATAACCAGTTTATTTTGTAAGAAGTTATACCTTCTTACAAAACTATGACCCAGCAATTCTACTCTTAAGCATTTATCCAAGACAAAAGAAGACACATGTCCTTCAAGAAACTCAAATATATACTGGCAGATGCATAGATTGTGGTATGTCCATATTACGGAAATAAAAATGAACTTACTAGTCGTACACATAAATGAATCTCAGAAACATTATGGGGGAGGTATTAACTTCCTGAATGGTAGAGTAGTGACCTCCTCAAAACTGCTCCTCCAAGAACACTGGCAAAAGGTATCTAAGTCAACTTTTTCAGAAGTTTTAATCAAAACTTAAATTAAACAAAGCTTACAGCAATCCTGAGAGTGTTTATTCCATAAAAATTGCAGGGAATTCTGCTAAGAATGGTGAGCTTTGTGGCACATTCTACTTGCTCTATTCCCACATCCTCTCCTTAGTTACATAGTAATCTTGAAAACTGGAATTGAGATTACCTGGCTATGCACATTGGTCAGACTGCATTGAGCTTTACATTTAAAATTTCTGCACTTTATAAGGAGTAAATTTGCCTTCCTAAATATGACTTAATAGTAAATTTTGCTTTCTTCAGAGTAAAACATATCAAATGATTTACTGTTATTTCTAGGGTACCATGTTATAAGGGCTCTTTTATACTATAGATTATATACTATAGATTAACATGCAGAGCAAAAAGTTTAAGCACTGAGAACTAAAGTTCCCCTCAAACCTGGTCTTTACTAGAAATTTTTTAAACAATGACATCAAGAGTAGAACCCAGAAAGCTCTCCAGTTTATCTATTCATTCTTCTCTTGTCTTTATTTATCTATTGTCACTGAAGCCTGGGAGGAAAAGGGGTGAGTGAGGATGAAAAGGAGAGAAGGAGGAGAAGTAGCTAAATGAAGAACTCTTAGTAGTGAATAAGGGTCGTCAAGGCAACTACTTCTGGGATTTCTCTACACAATAGGGGCTCAAAGAGTTTTTACACAGCCTGCTGGGACCATTTACTTCTCAAAATCCTGTCATCACGAATCCCATATTCTTAGAGAATCAAGTACATTGAATGATTAGTATAATAAAGGAAGATGATATTTATGTGTTGGGCAATCTAACAAAACCAGAAAGGAAAACACACATGAAACCCTCAAATCTAGGAACTATGGAAAAACCAAAAGAGCAAGAGCTGCATTTTACAAGTGTTAGCCTAAAAGTCATACTTCTGTACTACCTTGTGGCTAGTAGTTGTTTTTTTTTTTTTTCTTGATCCTGTACCCTAGAAGGAGAGCCTGGCTGCTAGTCTAATCCAAATATTTGTGTCTAACTATCATAAACATACTAAGAAGCCTCTGACTTCTGGTATCTATCTTTAAATATATTAGAATAAGTAGGCAGTCAGCAGGCTAGGAAAGCCAAAATGTAGCGACTTTAGTACTGTTATTGAGGGGACCCTGATCATTTCATTATGAGAAAAAGAAGCTCAAATCAATCACTTTCAATATAACAATACTGTTCAGCACTGCAGTGCAGTGTGCTTTTAAAAACACTGCACACACTTATATTTTTCTATTAGCAGAATTCTACATGCTGTGATAGGCAGGGTTGAAAATATGTAGGAATCCACAAATTGTATCATGTGGGAAAAAATCTAACCCATCTACTTATAAAGTTAACACTGGTTTTAACATTCCTGTTGAGTTGTAAACAGCATAAAGTGCCAGTGTCTAAACTAAGAGTCTATAAGTGAGCAGTGAGTAGGCAAGGAATTTAATTTTACTGAGCAAATGTGTAGTGGACTGCAGTAGCTATTATAAAGCAAGATTTCTTCTGGTATTTCATGACTCCACCCTCACCACCGACATACACACAAGTACACAAATACATACATACCCCACAACCATATACATGATGAATACCTGAGACTTTTTAGGCAATGCTGTCCTTTCTAAAGAGATGCAGACTTGCCTCTAATGCAATTGTCCCAAAAGTATGTAAAATTGAGGCTGCCAGGTGAAAAGTCTATGAAACAGAATGAGTGAATTTATAATATGAGAGAGGAAATGAAAGACAGAGAAAGAGAAAGAAAGAGAGACCGTGAACGACTTCATGGCACTAAGAACTCCAAGCCTACGATGGTTTGAATTAACTTGTGTTCCTTCACTGGATACTCTATTGCTATATTGAAATCACATTTACTTTATGCAATATGAAAGACGTAGGATACTGAAATATCATGTTTATTAAAATGTTTAATTTCAAAGAAGGCAAGACAAATAAAACATTATCCAACAAAGCATCCAACCAGCTACCAAAGAACTTCCTTTCTAACATTAACTTTCTGAAATAATGATTCTTGACAACTTTTAGTTCCAGGTGCCAGAGGGAATATTTTGTCTTCCATCACCCTATGCCCTCAATTGGAATGATTTCTTTCTTAATTTAAAAACTTTTAGTAATGGCCTGCTTATAAAGGCATGGAGATGTTCAGGTTGACATAAAGAGGTTTCTTTTCTTAAGGATGTCTTAATCAATGTTTTTTTTTTAAGATTTATTTATTTATTTGAGAGCAAGAGCAGATAGAAGGAGGGGCAGAGGGAGAGAGAGAATCCTCAAGCAGACTCCCTGCTGCATGTGGAGCCTGATGTAGGTCTCAATTTCATGACCCTGAGATCATAACCTGAGCCAAAACCAAGAGTTGGTAGGTTAGCCAACTGAACCACCCATGTGCCTCTAGTTTATGTATATTACACTGTATTTTTATAATTAGTTTCTCTAACAAACAACTTGATTAAAGCTGTAATATTTATAGAATCACTGGAATAGGCATGTTTAAATATGTAGCTTGGAAAGAAAGATGGAGGGTCAGGGCAATCAAAAGGAGGTAATATTTATGCTGTCTTGAAATATGAAGAGCTCTCCAGAAAAAGAATGATAAGAGGAAACCATTGAATAAGACAGAAAAATGTGTTTTTGATATGCAGTATCTGAAATGAAGAATAAAGGAAGATAAAATGATAAGATTTGGAATCAATTTCTTATCAAAAACTCTAAGCTATAATGAAAGCAAAATGAGTTTTTAGTCTCTTTTAAATGGCTACTTTTCTATTATTATGACAGTCTTTCCATGAAATATACTAGCATCACACTTAGTATACTTTACCCAGTTCCAACCAGTTTAAAGCACTACCTGCTTACATGTCAATGGTCACTGTAAAGAAAATCCAGTCCTACTGGGGAGATATTCCATCAAGAAAATACCAGTCAAACCAACTTAAAGCTTTAAACATGCCCCAGTGAAATTGCAGCCAGCAGTAAAATAAATATGTATGGTTATTTGCTAAGGTATTAAGGAAAACCTACTTATCTTGCCCTGGCTCTTTAAGCTTAAACTTCTTACTCATTTAAAAATCAAACACATGACACTTTATCTACAGGAGTTATAAAGAATACCTCTTTTCTAAGCTCAGAAACCTCCATTCTATGGACCCCTGGTGTTCTTGTTCTGTGATACCCCCTATATTTACCTTGTGGTTTGTTCCCATTATTCCCTCACATCAAGATTACTTGTCCAGATTAGAAATGTTTGACTCTGAGGGGGCCTGGGTGGCTCAGTCAGTTAAGCATCCAACCCTTCGTTTCAGCTCAGGTTGTATTCACAGGGTCAGGTGATTGAGCCCCGCATCAGCTCCATGCTCAGTGTTGAGTCACTTGAGATCCTCTCTCCCTGTCCCTTTGCCCCTCCCATTCATGTGCTTGCACTCACGCTGTCTCTCACTCACTTTCTAAAAATAAATAATTCTTAAAAAAAAAAAGAAATATTTTATTCCAGCATCTCTGTCAGGATTAAGTTCTGATTTTTTTTCTGGTTCACTGGGGCTAAGAAGCAGTCTCTAAGCCTTTTGGGTCCTCTGGACAAGTTCTGACTCAGCCTACTCTTAATTACTTGTTCTCTGGCAGTTATATACACCACTATTCAATCATGAAACCATCAAATGGGGAAAAAATGGAATCATTCCTCCTGCTCCAGTCTTTCTCTATCTCACCTACTTTTATACTGGTGTTTTATGCCTCTGAACAGGGAGTTGAAATGTGATATCTGATTATTTTCAAGCATATAGGTTCTGTGGAATTTATACAGAGTGACCATATTCTCCAGGATGCAGAGACCGTTAGTCTAATTCCACTATCAAAAACAACAACAAAACTCATGACATGAAAAAAATGGAGTCAGGGTGAATGAAGGTTGATTTGGTCATTTTTATGTTCCCTCAGAGTCCTAAAATCCCATACTTTGTTGATTCTAAGTACAGAGGTAAAAACAAGTTGTTTTAAAAATTTTACCTAAGGAAGCTTTGACCTCCTTGTTTCTCAGACTATAGATGAGAGGATTTAACATAGGGATGACCACTGTATAAAACACAGATACCACTTTGTCCTGGTCCATTGAGTAGCTGGAGCTGGGGCGCAGATACATAAACAGAATTGTACCAAAGAAGATGGTAACCACCATCAAGTGGGAAGCACAGGTGGAAAAGGCTTTGTGCCTCCCTTCAGCAGAATGGATCCTCAAAATGGCAATGAGTATGTACAGATAAGAAATGAGAATAATCAAGAGGCAGCTCAGTTCATTAAAACTGGCAAAAGCAAAAATGACAACTTCATTGATATGTGTATCAGAACAAGAGAGTTTCAGGAGGGGTGGAGTGTCACAGAAAAAGTGGTTGATGACATTTGAACGGCAGAAAGACAGCCGAAAGGTGAAGCCAGTGTGAATGGCAGCATTCAGAAAGCCTGCAAGATACGTGGCCAACACCAGAAGGACATTAAGATGGGGAGACATAATAACTGCATAAAGAAGAGGCTTGCAGATGGCCACATAACGGTCATAAGCCATCACGGCCAACAGGAAGCCCTCAATGCCGGCAAAGGAACCAAAAAAGAAGAATTGAGTGGCACATCCATTAAATGAAATGACTGGGTTCTCCACCCAGAAATTCACTAGCATATTAGGGGCAATGACAGAAGAATAACAGAAATCAACAAGGGATAAGTTACTGAGGAAAAAATACATTGGAGTATGGAGATGTGAGTCAATCTTGATTAATAGGATCATGCCAAGATTTCCAAATACAGTGATCATATAGACGACCAGAAACACCATAAAAAGAAGGCACAGTAGTTCTGGATGATCCCCGAATCCCACAAGAATAAATTCAGTCACTGTTGTATGGTTGCTCATATCTTTGTCTCAGAATAGATGATTCATTTGCTAGGATAAGAAAGAAACCAAGGAAATACATTGTATAAAGAAAAAAAAATACCAGGAAAATAAAATAGTTCAATCTTATAAGTAAGATTAACTCTAAAATGCCCTGAGGATATGTGTATTAAACCTCTTTATTTTCCTATTGCAGTGAAAAAATTCCTTGAGTAAACAGAGTAACCTATTTTATTTAAAACTAATGTGTGTGTGTATGTGTGTGTGTGTGTGTGTGTGTGTGAAGTCTTTGCTCGTTGACCCTATTTATCCATAGCCTATCTTAACTCTCAACTTTTTTCTCCTCCTCCCTTGGTCTTACTGCCTTCACCTCCTATGATCCAATTCCTTGCATTCATCTTGGCAATAAAACATACAATACAGTTGAATACCTTTGCTTGTATACAGTTCTACTTTTCCTATTTTCTCTCAAGTCCACTCTGACCAGGTTTCCACCCCAGCACTCCATGGAAACATCTCTTACCTAAAGCATCATGGATTTTTACATTGTCAATTTCTGTGGTCAATTCTCATTCCTCATCCTTTTGACCTATCAATAACATTTGACAGAATTGACTTCTTACTGCTCCTTGAAAGACTTTCTTATCTGATCTTCCAGAACTCCAGACTTCAAGTTTTCCTCCTACAGTTGCGTTACTCTTTCAAGTCTCTGCTTACTCCTTCTTTTCTCTATGACTCTTAAGGCTGAAGTACCTCAGTCCTTGGTCTACCTCTTTTTCCTATTTATACTCTACTCTGGTGACTATTCAATTCTGTAAATTTAATTATCATCTATATACTTAAAACTCCTTAATTTATATCTCTAGCCCTGACCTCTTTTCCAAATTTCAGACTTATAATTTAACTGCTTACTCACAATCTCCACAATACTATCAAATAGCAACTCAGAATGACCCAAAGCTGAATTCTTCATGCCCTCCCTAATTTGCACCAAACATAGCATTCCTTATCTCATGTTAATGACAACTCTATACTTTCATTTGCTTAGATGACATTAAATAAACAAATAAATATTCAAGATATTAATCTCTTCTCTTTCTTATATACTATATAACCAGTTAATCAGAAATTATGTTGGTTCTACCTTCAAAATATCCATATCAACTACTTCCTATCGTCTCTATTCCTATCAAGACCCAAGACGACATTACCTTTCACCTAGATTACTGTAACAGTCTTTCACTGATCTATCTTTAAAGTCAGCTAAATTCCTACCCTATAAAAAAAAAACTATTTTAAAATTTTGTAAAGCTCTGCTTTACACATACATATACAAACATACTTACATTATATATGGAATTCTTGCTACAAAAAAATTAATTAAATTTCCCTACTTTGCACATACACACACACACATATATACATGGATAAACATGTATATATACATTCATATATATAAGTGTCTGTATAAAATTCTCATTTGTTATTAGTCATCTTAAATTTCTGTTGCCTAAAAACAAAATCCAAATTAGTTTAGTTGGTAACGTTAAATTTAGTATTTCAGACATATCCTAATTGAGATGTTTAATTACTTGATCTTTTTTGGGTCCTCTTGGAATCTTTCTATGTCTGAACACTTTAAGATCAACTAAATAATCTTACCTTTGTTCTTAAGAAATATTCGCCAATAATGGTTATTAGTTTAGTTTTGCTTTACTGCTTTTTGGAGGAATACAAGTTTTCTGTCTTACAATGTGAAATTTATAGCTATGATGAAGATGGAAGTGGCATAAGAGATCCAGTTATGACAGCATTAAGACAGGATTAATTCAACAGAGAAAATGCTGCTTCTGAATCTGAAGCAGTCAGCCTTATTCAGTGTGTGATGACTCTCTTGAGACTGCAAAACACTAAAAATCTAAAACTTGAAATGTGCTAATCCAGAATTAAAGCATGCACTTATTTTCCACTGAAATAATTGAACTACTTTCTCCCCAGTGAACCACTTATACCCTGGAGGGTAACTTTGGCATTTAGAGAAGTACAAAAATTATTTCATGGAGTCTCAAGACCATGAAATAATGAGACTCCATTGAGCATAACATTGAATTAAATGGTACAGGATTGATGCCTCAAACTTCAGAATTCCACTTACAATGTAATCCCTATTCATTTCTACTAGAATATAGCTCTCAATGTATTAATTAATTAATTAATTTAACACATATTTAGTGGACTTGTATTATGGAGCATACAAGTATTCTTGATACTGGGAGAGTAGCCAAAAAATTGATCTTATTCATTCCTTCATGCAGCTTGCATTCTGAAGTTAGGCTTAGATGGCTCTTGTAGAATGGTAGGAAAAAGTAAAGCCCAAAACTGATTTGTGAACTACCAGGCTTTTCTGATCAGTTACTTCGTCCCAAACACCCTCCTGATTGCAATTCATTTCCTTCTTTCATTTGCTCACATTGGTCCATATATATGTTGTTCCCTTATTATTCCTTGAAGAAACCAGGGAGAATCTTGCCTCGGGGCATTTATATTTATTGTAAGTATACCTAGAATGCTCTTCCACAGATAGTCAGATGGTATTATCTTTATTTAAGCCTTTCTCAAATGTTATTCCCACAGAAAGCTCTTCTCTGATGCCACCGTTCCCTATTCTATCTCCTGCTTTATTATTCTTCAAAACACCACTCATACCCAGGTCAAACACACACACACACACACACACACACACACACACACACTTTACAATTCTATGCACTCATGCATGAACATTTGTAATAGACAATATAGTCTTCCTCACTTGAATATAAGTTAGAGAAGATCAAAAGCTTATTTTCTTTACCTGCTAAATCTCCAGTACATGTTACATACTAGTTTTTCTCTTAACAGTTTACCAGTTTTATTGAAGTTTTTGTATGCCCAAACTCAACAAATTATATACATTAAATGTATGCAGAGTTTTGCGTATCTATAAGTAATCCTTGGATGGATTCTGAGTAAAAATATAAAGGGCATCTATTTTCTTATTCTAAGTATAAACTAAGAATATATAACAGAAGACACAATTTGTAGCTTAACATGGAAAAGGATATTTTAAGCTCAATGACACATAGGTGTGATGCTAAGATACAGATCCTCCTTATAGTACAAAAGGTGTGATCATTCTATAGATGTTTGAGTATGATAATTAAGTTGGAAAAGCTAATTTTATAATCGTTTCATGTATTCAGAGTCACTAGATGCCAGATTCAATGTATGAATCTGGAACACAAGTGAGAGGTCAGGGGTAGACACGTGAATTTTGGAATCATTGCAGACTTCTTAGATCACCTAAGAAGTGGGTACAGATGGAGAACAAATGTGTCACAAACTAATGTGGAGAATTAAGTCTTTAGCTCCAAGATTTGGAGGTTAGCATGAGGAAGAGGAAAAGCTATCATAGTTACCTGGGAAGAAGCGGTAGTGGAAAAAGGAAAATCAGAAGATTGAAGTCATACAGAAATCTAAAAATATGTGGGTTTTTGGGTAAGGTGAAGGAATTATTGATGGTAAATCCTCTTGAGATACCAAGTACAACTATGATAGAAGAGCAATCTTTAGAGGCAATAATGTTAAGCATTCATGTGTCCATGAAAAGATTGGGTTCAATGGAGAAGTGGCACAGAAATACAATTGGAGCATGTAATGGGATCTGAGGAAGTAGGGACAAGGACCAGAAGTAGTTCTTTTGAAAAGGTTCATTGTAAAGAGAGCAGAGACATAAGCTGGTGACTGACAGAACTTTCAGCCAAAGAAATTATTAAGAGGGTGATACTAGATGATGTTTATAAACAAATGAGAACACACCAGTAGAGTTTGAGAAACCAGTCCTTGGGTAGAGTACAGATACAATTTCTGAAGTGAAATTCATGGAACCCTCCAAAGATATTCAGATGTAAACCTTGGTGGGAGGGTGAAGTGGTCTTACTTAGAGCATGAGAAGCACTGATGTTCTCTCTCAGGGTCTGCAGTGGATAGTGGGATGGAAAGCAATAGGGAGTAGATATTTACCTGATTCCAAATCATGCTTCCTTTGACATGCCATCTCATTAAAGAAGGCCATTTCCCCATTGCTCCTACATTGACAGTTCCCTGCCCCACCACAGTGAACAAGAGATAGATAATTTGTTTTCAGTAAATGTTTATTAAAAACTACCCCTGGGAAGGGTAAAGGTTAAAAGTTAAAGTACATTCACTACTCTCATAATATTCCAGTTAATTTACAAAATCAGTAAAATAATACCTCATTATTGCTGTGGTACCCATATTAGAAGCCCTGATAAGATTCTTTCTTGTATCTTGTTTGTTATTCTTGACATCTGTGTGAGTAGAGTAGTATTATTATTTATGACAGATGCTGTTCATACCACCCAGATTTGTTTTGCAGGGTTAAAGCATTTATTTTCTCAGCTTCCAAGTGCAATGTCAACTGACACTTCACAGCTGATTTCCACTCTGGGAATTGGCCCTGCTGAAAGGAATTACCATGTCCAAGTGGGTGAGCCATTTTCAAAACTGGTCATTATGAAAGTATAAACACTTGGTCTTTATTTTTTTTTTTTCACAATCTGGGGAATCTCTGAAGGATCATCTTGGCCACAGAGCTCCAAGTGGAATCACATGACTACTCTATTGTAACTTCATCACTGTTCAACTTCTATCTACTCAGCTCTGCTTCCCTCATTCCTTTCTAGCCTTCTAGGTATAGTTCCTGGGAATGTTCTCCACTACAATTCCTGGCATGTATACAAATATCAGTCTGAGTCTATTTGCCCAGATCCGAGATGATAGATAGATGATAGGTAGATGATAGATAGATGGCAGATAGATGATAGATGATAGATAGATAGATGATAGATAGATAGATAGATAGATAGATAGATAGATAGATAGATGATAGATAGATAATAGATAATAGATAGAATGTCAGATCAAGAAAAGATAAATATTGAAATTGGAACTTAAACCCAGTCAGTCATATCCAAATATTTTGATACTTTACTAAGCACTAACCTCCCCTACTATGTTTTTTCATCATGTAAGCCTATGGATAAACATTTAAGACACCAGAATATTTAGAGGGATGCCCCATTTTAACCAATTTGCTTTAATACACACACACACCAAAAGACATGAACAGAAATCTCACAGAGGAAGACATAGACATGGCCAACATGCACATGAGAAAATGCTCTGCATCACTTGCCATCAGGGAAATACAAATCAAAACCACAATGAGATACCACCTCACACCAGTGAGAATGGGGAAAATTAACAAGGCAGGAAACAACAAATGTTGGAGAGGATGTGGAGAAAAGGGAACCCTCATACACTGTTGGTGGGAATGTGAACTGGTGCAGCCACTCTGGAAAACTGTGTGGAGGTTCCTCAAACAGTTAAAAGTATACCTGCCCTGTGACCCAGCAATTGCACTGTTGGGGATTTACCCCAAAGATACAAATGCAATAAAATGTCGGGACACCTGCACCCCGATGTTTATAGCAGCAATGGCCACGATAGCCAAACTGTGGAAGGAGCCTCGGTGTCCAACAAAAGATGAATGGATAAAGAAGATGTGGTTTATGTATACAATGGAATATTACTCAGCTATTAGAAATGACAAATACCCACCATTTGCTTCAACGTGGATGGAACTGGAGGGTATTATGCTGAGTGAAGTAAGCCAGTCGGAGAAGGACAAACATATGTTCTCATTCATTTGGGGAATATAAATAATAGTGAAAGGGAATATAAGGGAAGGGGGAAGAAATGTGTGGGAAATATCAGAAAGGGAGACAGAACGTAAAGACTGCTAACTCTGGGAATCGAACTAGGGGTGATAGAAGGGGAAGAGGGCGGGGGGTGGGAGTGAATGGGTGACGTGCACTGGGGGTTATTCTGTATGTTAGTAAATTGAACACCAATAAAAAATAAATTAAAAAATAAAAAAAAATTAAAAAAATAAATAAATAAATAAAAAATAAATAAATAAAAATTAAAAAAAAATACACACACACACACACACAGAACTAAAGCAACCAGACAATAAAATTTATATTAAAACATATTTTCTTCTGCATAACAGGATGATATGTAACATGGTTTTACAGTAGGTGTTTCTGTAAAATCTTCTTTAAGGCCCCTTTCACATCCTTATTTTTCAAACTGTAGATGAGGGGATTTAGCATAGGGATCACTACTGTATAAAAGACAGAGACAATCTTGTCCTGTTCCATTGAATAGCTAGATGTAGGGCGCAAATACATGAAGAGAATTGTCCCAAAGAATATGGTGACAGCCATGAGGTGGGAGGCACAGGTGGAGAAGGCTTTGTGTCTGCTTTCTAAAGAAGGCATTCTCAAGATGGCAATGAGGATACACAGGTAGGAAATGAGAACAATCATAACACAACTGATGACATTAAAGCTGGAGAAAGCCATGATCACAATGCCATTGATGCGAGTGTCAGAGCAAGAGAGTTTGAGCAGGGGTGGGGTGTCACAGTAGAAATGGTTGATCCTATTAGAGCCACAAAAGGACAATCTGAAAGTCATTCCTGTGTGTATGGCTGCATTCCCAAAGCCTGCTAAGAAAGAGGTAGCTATTAGTAAGAAGCAAATTTTCCCAGACATGAGAACTGAGTATCGCAGAGGGTTCCAAATGGCTGCATAGCGGTCATATGCCATCGTGGCCAACAGAAAGCATTCAGTCCCCAAGAAGGAACCAAAGAAGTAGAACTGAGCAGCACATCCATTAAAAGAAATGGCTTTATTCTTGGCCATGAGGTTTACCAGCATCTTAGGAGTGACAGAAGAAGAGTAAGATGCATCAACAAAAGACAGGCTACTGAGAAAGAAGTACATGGGGGTGTGGAGACAGGGGTCAATCTTAATTAACACAATCATCCCCAAATTACCCACCATGGTTGCCATATAAATAAACAGAAACAATCCAAAGAGGACAATTTGTAGATCTGAGTTGTCTGAGAGTCCTAAGAGGATAAATTCAGTCATTTCTGTTTGATTTCTGCCTTGGACTTCTTTCATGTATCTGATCATTTCAGCTGCAATAAGAAAGAGAATGGAACTGACATTTGGTCAGGTGAATACATGAGAGAGCCATAAACATCTTTTCCTGAACATATATACATAAGAATTCTAGATGTGTTTTGGACATGATGTTAAGTCAAAAGACATCAAAAGACTATGCTAAGTTCTAGGTGTACTACTGCCTACTAACTAATGACCTTGAGATGAGTGACTTGATATATCCATTAACTAAGAGTACTTCTAGCTTTAACCATTTATTGGATAATTATAGTAACTTATCTCTCTTCATTATTTATGATAAATTAATTGATATATTAATATATACTGTCTGGCAAACTTCTGAAGAAAGATGGCAAATGAATTCAGGCCACTGCCTATTCTTGAGCAGTATAATGGAATGAGTTAAAAATAGTGAAAGTTAGTAAAAATTAGTCAAAAGTATCAAACAACAAGAAAAGAGTTGTATTTTCTGGAGATGGGGGAACTTTAAAACTCGATATTCCAAGGAAAAAAACAGAGGAACATCACATGCAACTAGAATGGTTGCAAACCTGCTGGAATTTCCCAGTATCAGCATCTACAGGGGGCAGAAATCTGTTAAATATTGAGAACTTTGAATAATTCCCTCCAATATTTAGAGAATTTGATTTCAAGAATGAGGTGAAAGGAACAGAATAAGCCACAGCAGGGAGAACTTCTACCTAACACTCAGATTTACAAGATCACACCAGACCTGAAAACAGCAGCAGCAACATATGGAATATTCCAGTCACAATACTGAATTGGGGGAACAACACATTGCCAGGTCATCTAAATGGAAATAAGATTCATCCCATGTAAAATATAAAAAAGCCAAATACAGGACAAAAGAAAGGAAGGAAGGAAAGAAGGGAAGGGAAGGGAAGGGAAGGGAAGGGAAGGGAAGGGAAGGGAAGGGAAGGGAAGGGAAGGGAAAGGGAAAGGGGAAGGAGGAAGGAAGGAGAGGGAGATGGAGCGAGAGAGGAAAGGAAAAATGAAAACCCAGTCTTGAGTTTTCAAGTAAAGTTTAGGTAACAGCTTCAGTGGAATTCTTCCCTACTTGAAATCAAATCCTCTATCCCCTCTATGACCTCGGGCTATTGAACAATAAATAAGACTGACTTGGGCTAGCTGTCCAGTCATAGCTCAAAGTGTTAAATCTTGTATCATTCTCAGCAGGAAGTTATCTTATACTATCTAAAATTAAAATACAGGACCAAAGTGACTTAATATCTGTGCTAACACTGGAGATCATAGATCTCTTGAGCACAGTTGGAGACAGATGTACAGCCCCGGTCCTCTTCCTTGGAATAACCTTGTTATTTGAATTTCAAAGAACAGCATCTCCAGAAGGAAATAAAAAAGAAGGAATGGATTTTTTTCTCTCATCTTCAATCAGAAACTTTCCCTGAGAAGATTATTCTATCAGCAATAGTGAAAAACAAATAAAATGCAGTACACATTGTGTGTGTGTGTGTATGTGCGTACTAGAGATACAAAGAAAGGTAACGATGAATTAAGTACTAAAATATGTTGAGGATCCTCTATGCTCTGCAGGCACCGTGTTAAGTATTTTTCCTGCAATATTTTATTTAAATTTTATGAGATAGGCAGTATTATAATCTTCATTTTGCACATGAGAAATAGGAGGAACAAAAGATCTGTGACTCTTCCAGAGTTATAGAATTAACCTAATGGAATCTAATTTATACCCAGCTAATGCAATACTCATTCTCTTTGCATTTGAGATCATTGAGAATGGACCCCTTGATAACAAATGTGAGCACTAATACACAGAATAATTGATATTGTAATTACCAGGATTTCATCTATATGCTAGAATACATTTAGTTACATTAAAAAAAATCTATAGATCTCCTGGACAGAAAATATAATTGCAGTTGCTGAAAATTATCTTTCTTAGAATTTCCATTCGATTAATTTGCATTATTAGCAAAATACCATTTGTTTTACATCTGGTGCTATGAATTACATGCTACCATCTCCCCTCTACCCTGGAAAATAGACTCTCACTATAATCCCTTTGCTAAGATTTTGCAGTCATTAGTCCAGAGATTCTTAACAAAGGTTTTCAATTCCTAGGCATTTATGAAAACAATAGCAAGATTTCCTGAGAATTTCTGGCATTTAAATAGGCCTTCAAATCATATTATTTACTGCTGCTTATATTTCTCTTAATGGCTTACAAATCTTATAACAAGAAAAACGGACAATTTAACATACCTTCTTAGTCTCAGTGCTCTTAGAGCTTTGAGTATATAGGTATTTGAAGAAAGGTACAGCGTTGTGGATTTTTCTTCAGGTCATTAAATTACTTGGGCAGAACCCTTTATATATTTTCCTGACCTTTCTTGACTGCTTGACTTCTATTTGGTCCTTTTGCTTGTTTTTGTATAATGCTTAAAATCACCCAAAACAAAACACACATCAAACTTTCTTCTCAGAGAAGGCATTCATCAATTCTCCTAGGTCAAGTAGTAGACATAGTTAGAATGGATTTAAGGCATCACCCATTAGAGATAAGACAACTGAAACCCTTTACACCTTCCCTATCAAAAGAGAGTTACTTTGCATTCTTTCTTACTTTTCCTTGAAAATAAGAATCCTATTTTGTTATATGAAGGTAAAACAGATTTTAAAATATGCAGTATATCACTGCAGTGCAGCTTCTAATGTTTGCAATTAATTCCAATTGTAGAGTCTCTGGATCAGACTGTGGAGTAAGCATTCTGAATTATTTTAAATAGGATATTTTTCTTATTCTTTAGTGTCTGGGGATTGTATCCCTCATGTCATTTCATTTTAATCTACTTGTTTTTCCCCCCAAAGCTAAGGAAATCTCATGTCCTCTTCACATTTCTCTCCTTTGCCCTAGGGACACCTGGGCCCCGTGGAAAATGAATTTCCAGTTCCACATTTCTAGCCCTGGCTAAATATCCCTCTTCTGTCTCCCCCAAATAGCTGGTGCTCTGGTTCCCTTGAGAGCATTGAAATAATCCACAAAATAGCAGGTTGTCTCTATATCCACCTTCTGGAAAGACTTTTTATACATGTAAGAAGCTATGTTACTTGGATCATGGCTAAAGGCTGATAGAAGGAAACACACAGAGGTAGTTATGGAGCAAGAAATCTCAAAGAGCTTCAGAATAAGAAGAAACTCATTTCTAATCTTAGCCTGAGTGTCATTCAAGGAGGTACTAGATGCTGCTCTATATCCCTGCCACCAGGATGGGGACCATCAGAAATTAGGCTACAATGAGATCTCCATGGAGAACTGAGCACTTACACTGGATACTGGAATGTGAAGTTAGTGCCGTAAAAGATAACCCACTGACAGGTTGCAATGAGCTTTTCATGAAGAACCATGATAACCCTAAAGCCCAGAAAGAAGGCAACAAGCATTAATGATCAACTGATAGAGACTATACCAACTTGTAAAGATGACCTCCTCTTTAGAGAAGCTTATATATTAATATGAATTGTGACCCAGCTGGTGATCTCCCCAGTCATAATTAGAAGAGAATACGGCTAAACAATAATAACAACTAATATTAACTGAGCATATACCATCTGCTGAGTGTCCTCCTAAATACATGCATTTTTGGATTCCTATTAAGCATCTCTATCACAGATAAGTAAACTAGGGCCTCGAGAAGTTATTTTTCCAAATAGTTAATGCATACCAAAACTGGGACTCAAACACAGTTTTTTCTTGCTCCAGAATGAGCATTGTTGACCATTTTGTGTTACCGCAGCCCAAAAGTAGCAAAGAGTTTGTGAAAAATATCCTTCTGTGTTAAATATAAATAACACATAAACTACAATAATGACTAATGACTTATTTGACATCCCCTGTATAAGACTGATTAATCAGGAGTAATGTTTATGGTATTTGTGATGGCTAATTTTAAATCCCAATTTGACTGAGCTAAGGGATGACCAAATAGCTTATAAAACATTATCTCTGGATGTGTCTGTGAGAGTGTCTAAAGAAGAGATTAGCATGTGAATCAGTAGAGTGAGTAAGGAAGACCTCCCTAACCAGTGTGGGTGGGCATCATCCAATCCAATTCCTTAGGGGCCTGAATTTTTGCTCTCTTTGCTTGAGCTGAGACAGCCATCTTCTCCTGCCTGAAACATCAGTGTTCCTGGATTTCAGGCTTTCAGACTCAGACTAGAACTTTACCCTACTCCACACTGCCACCTCATTTTCAGGCTTTTTGACTGAATGACATCACTGGCTTTCCTGGTTCTTCATCTTGTAGATAGCTGCTCTTGGGACTTCTGAACCTTCACATCCACATGAACCTATTCACCTCTCATCTAGATATACATATTCATCTCCTATTGGACCTGCTTCTCTGGAGAACCCTGCCTAATACAGACATCTTGGTTGTGTTGGTTGCTAAGAAAAGAGTGCATCAGAAGTATTAGAAGTGGAAAGGTGGAAGAGTTGGATGTCTAACTTAGTAAACTATACCACCCCTTAATTGAGAATTATTATTTAATACCAGAGGCCTAGATTTCAAAAAGGTCTCAATGGAGGTAGTGTTTTTCCTCTGGGGACATTACAAAAATTGATGGTTTTCACAGTGAAGAGGGTACACTATAGAATCTAGTGGGTAAGGGGGCAAGGATGCTAAAAACCCGCAAAGTGCAGTACAATCCTAACAACAAAGCACTCTCCATGTTCCATGATATTCAAGTATATTTCAAGTATAAAATAAAGAATAAATGAATGAATGCTAAAGTATTTTATTGTAAATGATTTTCTTTTCATTTCTTCTCTTTAAATTATGTGTGTAGGTAAATTAAATTATCTCCGAATGTCATTTCAGGAACATAGAGGGAGCAATATAAAATACTTGCTATAAAAATATGTCATTTCAAAAAAAATGTCATTTCATTTCTGAAAAAATACCTATCCACTGTCCCAGGGGATGGTTACATACCACTCACTAGCCACCAAGAGTTTCATCCAAATAGATTCTACATCAACTGGCAAAGCCAAGAGAAATTCTCTTGTTAAGCTTTGGAGGCTCATTTCATTTTAACTAAAGATTTATTTGGACAGCATAAGATGCTGCCACATTCTGACACACCGTACATAAAAATATTACTTCTACTAGTACTACTACTACTATACTATCAATTTTAAAAATAGAAAATTTAGTAAATTAGTAAAATGTAAAATCAATCTGATAACCTCATATAAACAAACAAATCTCCAATTAGAAAATTTATATGGAAGAGAAGATCCCCACTTTTGATTGCCAAACATAAAAGCTTTATGTATAAACCAAGTAAGAAATGTTCAAAACTTCGGTGAAGAAAGGGAGTAACAGAAAGATACAGAATAGACTTGAACAGGTATGAAGACATATACACTATCTGATAGCAAGACTTGATGGCATAAACGTGGCAATTCTTCCTAAGTTAACTTATAAATTTAATGTACTCCCAATAATAATATCCTCAGATTTGTTTCCCAAATAAGTAGAGCTTATCATTGAAAACTGTATTATTGATGGATAAATTGTATAGAATGGTGAAGGAACAAGGGAATAGAATAGAAAAATACAAAAATAGACAATATAAAACAAAATGAACGTTCAATTCAAAACAGTGGGGAAAGGATAATTTTTTTGAATAAATGTTGAGACAAATGGATATCCCCAAGGTTATTTATTGCTGCATTTTTTTCTTCTAATAGTAAAAGATCAGAATCAATTCAAATGTCTATCAATAGGATACTTGATAGGCAGAGGCACCTCCACACAATGGATTATTATGCAGTTGGAGAAAAGTTTGACTTGACGATAAATATTATAAATAAGTGAGTATGTCAATATTATTAAGAATTAACTATTCACCATAAAATAAGATTTAAGAATACAGATTTTTTTAAAAAGTTAGGGGGATCCCTGGTTGGCTCAGCGGTGTAGCGCATGCCTTTGGCCCAGGGCGCAATCCCCGAGTCTCAGGATCGAGTCCCATGTCGGGCTCCCAGCACGGAGCCTGCTTCTCCCTCTGCCTGTGTCTCTGCCTCTCTCTCCTCTCTTTGTGACTATCATGAATAAATAAATAAAATCTTTAAAAAAATAAATTTAATTTAAAAAATAA
The DNA here is from genome assembly GCF_011100685.1 of Canis lupus familiaris. Classification (NCBI taxonomy): domain Eukaryota; kingdom Metazoa; phylum Chordata; class Mammalia; order Carnivora; family Canidae; genus Canis; species Canis lupus. The sequence goes on along the minus strand of NC_049239.1, from coordinate 39,775,953 downwards.
AAAAAAAAGTTAGATATAAATAAATAAATAAGTCCACTACCTGCTGCCTACAAGAGCTCACTTCAGGTTTAATGGCTAAAAAGTGAATGAATGGGCTGAAAGGTGAAAGAATGGGAAAAGATATTACAAAAGCATTTTTTTAATTAGCTTTTTTGGTGTTATTTTTGCATCTCTTCTTTTAGGATGAAAATTTGTCTCAAGTCAAATAGCATTCCCAAATTAAGCAGCTTTTTAAAAAATACCATGTAGGTAGTGAGAATCTTACAACTCCTCATTTCCCTTTTTCTTCATGCGATGGGAAGCTAAAACAATTCATACGTCATCTCTCATATGCATCTCATGTACTTGTATGCAACCCTTATGCCAGACTCTCTCAGATTCAAGTCTGGTTTGAAGATGGCTAATCCATATAATATGGAAGGTATCACCCTCTGTGAAAGGACTTTCAGGCATCAACAAACAGATCTTTCTACATTACCATCAAAATCACACCCAGCAGGGAGCTTTTAGGGGCTGGAAAAACAGTGCATGTGGCTTTTCTTGACTCAATCACCACCACTCCCTGGAGTGGCAGAAAAGAATTCCCTTGTGTTTCCCTCTTTTATCATTAAGGTTCAAGGAGGAGAGAGTGAAATTCCTTAGGGGTGGCAGTTCCTCAGCTCTTCCAGTCTCCCATGAGTGCAGATATCACTTCATCTCTTTTCCTCTGAGGATAACCTGTGACTCTGAAACTTGATAAAACTTCCTGCACACAGGAGCAAAGGTGGGTGATCAAGGAGCTCAGGCACAGCTACCTGAGTGAGTCACCATCTTCGGATTCTCCTCAGAATGTTTGTTCATTATAACTCATCAAGCGAAGAGGAGATAATCAACCTCTCACCAACAGGTAGAAAACAAGTCCGGGCAAAGGTCAGCCTTGGGACAGACAGAGAGAGATGATCCATTAAGAGTAGAATATGATCCTGCTCCCTGCTCCTTTGAGCATGGCTTTGCTTGGCTTCAGGTCCATGCCATTTTCAAATTTCAAAAGAAGACATGGACTATGGATTTGGCTTTTACACACCTCATGATTAGTAGGAACTCAGAATATGTCAGAATTGGAAAGTTACGTTGAGTTTGAACTCTTCACCTTATTCATTTCACAGATAAAGAAGCTGCATCTAATGCAGCAATTCATCAAGCTCAAACAACTACTTAGTGGCAAAAACAGGACAATAACCAGGATTCCAGATTTTACTCCAGAATTCTTTTCAAATAAACATGCAAAAATAGCTGATGCATAGAAATCTAGACTACATTTGGTCTGTATTTGCTTCCATAAGACAATACTTTTGCTGGTCTTTTTAAATAAACATGAAAAAGTAGCTGATGCATGGAAATCTAAAATACATTTGGTCTATATTTGCTTCCATAAGACAATACTTTGGCTGGTCTTTTTAATATTAGGGTTTATTAACTATGGAATATACTTACTTATTCATTACACTATCATTTCTTCAAGAGTCAGATCGGTTGAAGTTTAGTTACATGAGACTAAAAATCTATATATAAAGGTTTTCTTTTATCTTTTGAATTAATAGCCTCATCTCTACTCAATTTATCATTTAATAGAAGTACTGTGGAATTAAAATCACATCTTCACTAAAAATTAAAGCAGTCCATGATAGATCACATGTATGGATTAAGCATTGGAACTTTTTTTCTGGGAGTCGTAAGCACACAATCATCTACTGAATTAAATCTTACACAATTACACTTGCACTGGCACAATTGCCAAATGCATTAAGCACTTAGCACATGACAGTCACTGAATTTAGCACCAGATGATAGATGATAGACAGATAGAATATACATCATATTCTAAGCAATTTTTTGCAGAGATTTATTAAGATAGGCATTAATCTCATCCATAAGTGAAAAGCTGAGACTCTAAAAAAAAAAAGTAGTATGCTAGGGATCCCTGGGTGGCGCAGCGGTTTGGCGCCTGCCTTTGGCCCAGGGCGTGATCCTGGAGACCCAGGATCGAATCCCACATCGGGCTCCCAGTGCATGGAGCCTGCTTCTCCCTCTGCCTGTGTCTCTGCGCCTCTCTCTCTCTCTCTGTGACTATCATAAATAAATTAAAAAAAAAAATTAAAAAAAAAAAGGTAGTATGCTAGAAATCAAAAGTAGTAGGTGGAAAAGCCTGGATTTGTCTGTCCACTATAAGCAAGAATGAGCAGGGTGCTTTATAATTGGTAAAACCCCTTCTCACACACTTCCTCTTTTAACTGGAATTTTGAATCTATAAGGGAGGAAAGAATGATTTTCTGATCCCATTTTCTAGTTGACTGAAGTGAATTGGTCAGCACATGCCCAGCTGCAGGTCAGCCCTGAGCCCTGTGCTGTGTTCCGAGCAGGTGTCTCTCACTCCTGAAACTACTGCAGCCTGGCATCACCCTGCACTTGCAAGTGGATGTTTGGGTCTGTCTCCTACTCTACAAAATTGAGGTAAGACGAAATGAATCCTCCCAGTTGCAATGATAGAAATATTTTTCCTTTTGCTAAAGTCAAAGAACAAGCTAAGTGAGAGGACTGAGATAGACCTCTCATATTCTTTTTGTGATGGTTTATTTTCCTATTTTTATGTGAAGTAGTGAGAGAAAAAATTGAACACAGTGCTATATATGAAATCAGTAGTCCCAGATTCAAGTGCTAGTTCTGCACCCAACACACTGTGTGACTTTACAGGTCCCCTCAGCCTGGTTTTATTTCCTCATTAATATAACCTGTGAAGTGATATATGCATCCACGTAAAGTGACCATGAGAGGAACCAAAGTAGGGACAAGTACTTTGTTGTTGCTGTTTTTTAACAGCTTTATTAAGCTATAGCTGACATACAATAAATCAAATATATTTAAAGTAAAAAAAAAAAAATATATATATATATATATATATATATATATCCATGGAACTAATCATCACAATCAATATAGGCAATGAATCTGTCACCTCAAAAACTTTCCTCATGCCCCTTGGTAATCCTTCCCTCCTATACCTCCCCACACACACCTCCACCCAGGCAATCATTGATTGATTGTCACTATGGATTAGCTTGCAGTTTCTAGATTTTTAGAAATGGAATCACATAAGGTATACTCTTTTATCTACATGTTTCTCATGTAGATAAGAAACATGGTTATTCTCATGTTTTCTCTCAACCTGGTTATTTTGTGATTCATCCATCATGTTGCCTGGATCAATAGTTTCTTTCTTTTCATTGTTGAGTAGTCATCTATTTTATGCACATACTAATATTTGTTTACCTTATTACTTATGGATGGGCTTTCGGGTTGTTCCCAGGTTCAGTCTTTTGGGGGAAGAATGACTGGATCGTACAATAGATATGTGTATGTTTAATTTTGTACCTGCCATGATATTTTCCAAAGTACTTGGACTGTTTTACATTCCTAGCAGCAGTCCACTGATGAAATGTCCACTTCCTCCACTTCCTTGTCAACAATTAATATGGTTCATCTTTTTAAATTTTAATCATTCCAATAGATGTGTAGTAATATCCTATTGTGGCTTTAATTTGTGTATCCCTAATACAAATGATTTGAGCATTTTCATGCATTTAGTTGCCATCCATCTATCTTCTTTGGTGAAGAAGGGGCACTTCTTTGGTGAAGTGCCCCTTCAAGTCTGGCCCATTCCTTCTGGGTTACTTGTTTTCTCATTAATGAATTTTAAAGTTCTTTCATATTATAGTTACAAATTCTTTATGAGAAATATGTTTTTCAAACAATTTCTCCAAGATTTATCTTTTCATTCTGTTTCCTAATTTACTGAATGTATGAAATGATGCACACATTCACAACCTATTAAGAATGAGTCAAAAAGTATTTTATAAACTATACACTCTCAGACAAATACATGGTACTGATTATTCATTATTATTAAACCCCTCATTGATGCAGTTGATTATATTTTTTGCAGAAACTGAAAGACGAAGGCACTATTTTCAACCACCCCAGGATTTAAGATAGCCTGTTATGAATGTCCACATCCCCACGAAAGAGACATTATACTACTCTGCTTTCTTGTCTTTCTTAAGCAGTAAATCAGTTAGAGGAGATACAGTCTGACTTCTCCCTCAAATTTAATAGAGAAAGCTACCTCTTTCTAAATTACTGCATGTTTTAGCTTGTTTGATGTGGTGTGGTGTGGTTTTGCCCACTTCCTTGCTACAGCTCTTCAGTGGAGTGGATATGCATCCAATCACAAAGAAAAAAGCTAATAATGCATGCTGCTGTCTGACCACAGAGTTGGATAATGCTTTCTCTATTCCTCCTGAGTGAAGGATCCTGAATCTTAACTCTAACTGAGCTACACAACAACCTGTTGGCTAAGCAAAAGAATTGTCCAAAGACAGCTGTGTTTTCATCCCGATTATGCCTCATGCCAAATCCTGAGTACTTCTAAATATTAGGGAAGCCAAAGGACTAATTCTGGGTCCATGCATGTCAAGCAAGGCAGGAAAAAGAAAATTCAAGTGCAAAAATAAAGAGATTTAACCTTCATTAAATCACATATACACAGAAGACAATAAAGTGAAATGAACCCTAGAGTCAGAAAGACCCAGCTCCACTGCTTGCTGGCTACTGACTTTATTGAAATTATTTAATATCTAGCTTTATTCTTTTCAAGTATAAAATAGAGATAACAGTGGTACTTATTTCACAAACTATTGTGAGGATGCAATTATGTAATATGTAGAAGCAAGTTCTGGCATATGATTAATAGTATCTCCTGGCTTTTTTTTAAGATTTATTTATTTATTCAGAGAGAGACAGAGAGGCAGAGACACAGGCAGAGGGAGAAGCAGGCTCCATGCAGGAAGCCCAACGTGGGACTGGATCCCGGGTCTCCAGGATCACACCCTGGGCTGCAGGAGGCGCTAAACCGCTGAGCCACCAGGGCTGCCCTATCTCCTGGCTTTTTAAAAATTATTATTACTCACTGCCTTTTCTAATATTGCTCACCTTCTGCTCCAGATATTTTGCTTTCCGTGTGTGAGTGTGTGTGTGTGTGTGTGTGTGTGTGTGTGTGTGTGTTATGGGTAATAATTTGAGATCCCTGGGTTTTTCAGTTTTCTTTTTGTGCCTACCTACAAAGAAAGTTAGTGCTTATTCATTATCTGTGTCCATATTTGCTTTGTTTTAGACAGAAGGAAGGGATGCTCAAAACTGTCCTTCATTAATAATTAATAGGGCAGATAATGGCACAGATCATGTCAAACATTTGGTAGCATGTGATAAATTACCTCAGAGCACCAAGGTCTATGGAGGAGCAGAATTTGCCATCCCCAAGATGCTAACATCTTCTATTTTGACTGGGCACCTGGAGAAGACATGCACCCATCACTTCTATTAAAGTCATTTGAGTTACCCTATGGGTCATAGAATCTGATTTCTGGGAAGATTTTTAAAACTCACTTCAAACAATAAACCAAATCCAGGCACACATAAAGTTAAAAAGATGGATAAAGAAAACCACTCAGTGGTGACGGAGTTTATCTTTATGGGCATCACTCAGGACCGTCAGCTGCAGATCATCTTCTTTGTGATTTTCCTCCTGGTCTACCTAGTCAATGTAGTGGGGAACATTGGTATGATCATCTTGATCATAGCAGATACTCAGCTTCACACACCCATGTACTTTTTCCTCTGCAACCTCTCTTTTGTTGACCTGGGCTACTCCTCAGCCATTGCCCCCAGGATGCTGGCTGACTTCTTAACAGAGCGCAAAGTCATCTCCTTCTCTAGCTGTGCCACCCAGTTTGCGTTCTTTGTAGGTTTTGTAGATGCTGAGTGCTATGTCCTGGCCGCCATGGCCTATGACCGTTTCGTGGCCATCTGCCGACCCCTCCACTATGGCACTCTCATGTCCAAGCGAGTCTGCTTGGCCCTCATGCTGGGCTCTTACCTGGTCCGGCCTGGTGAGTTTAGTGGCCCATACTTCCCTCACCTTCAGTTTGAGCTACTGTGGTTCCAATATTATCAACCACTTCTTCTGTGAAATCCCACCACTCTTAGCCCTCTCTTGTTCAGATACCTACATCAGTGAGATCTTGCTGTTTAGCCTGTGTGGCTTCATTGAATTCAGCACCATTCTTATCATCTTCATCTCCTATGCTTTCATACTCATCGCAATCATCAGAATGCGCTCAGCAGAAGGCCGCCTTAAGGCTTTCTCCACCTGTGGGTCTCACCTCACTGGCGTCACCCTTTTTTATGGCACAGTCATGTTTATGTACCTGAGGCCAACATCCAGCTACTCCCTGGACCAAGACAAGTGGGCCTCTGTGTTCTACACTATTATCATCCCCATGCTGAATCCCTTGATCTACAGTTTACGGAACAAGGATGTGAAAGCTGCTTTCAAAAAACTAATTGGAAAAAAACCTCAAGAATAACAAAATATGAAGATTTCTTATCACTACAGGTAATTGATAGAGATATAAGGGTGGTGGTAGGAGATAGGAAATGCTACTTTCCTAATAAACGCTACTGAAGCTACTATCTACTTGTATCAATCTTTAATTCTGTAGGGTTTTCTATAACCCTTAATACTCTGAAATGAAGGAAATATAAGTTACTATTTTTGAAAGGCATGCTGAGCAAGATGCATCTGTTTTTTTACTTGACTTTGGCTCACTCATTGCTTAGAAATGGAGACACAACTTGAATAGGGGACTATTTATTTAATAGTCAATTACTCTAAAGCATATTTTTTCAGGGTTATGAGGAATTAACAGATCCAAACATTGAAAATTTCTCTACATTAAAAACAATTCAGAGAAAATGTAGTTAAATATGTGGGGAATGGAACTGGTATGAGAGATGGCTTAACTCAGCCTAGGAGCTACCCATTCATATACTCAGCAAAAACTTTTAAGTGCCAGATATATGCCAGGTTCTGGAGGATACAAACATAAGAAGTGCATTTGCCAATGAGGAGTTTATTTTGCTTCCAGTTACTGTATTATCTCTCTGATACTATTACCATCAATAACTAAATAATGGGCTATGAAAACCCCAAGAATAAGAGCTGCAGACTTAGGTTCTGCTGCTAACTGGGTATGTGAGTTTTGACAAGACCCTTCTCTTTGGTGTCCTCAGTTTTCCCTTCAGTTAGTGGTTGGTTTCACCTGGATCTCTTGGGTCTCCTCTGCCTAATATTTACATATTGTTAACTTCACATATTGACATCATTTTAGCTTTCAGGGAAGCCCAGGGACTCTGGGATCCTAAGAGACATACAATTTCTGAGGCTAATTTTAGCAAGATTGTAATGTCTACAGGATTAGTGTCCTATTCCCATCCCAAATCCCCTATGTCTTCTCTCTCTCTTCTGATATAAGTTTAGTTTAGCCCTAGCCTTATCCTAGGGTGTGGGAATCTTCATGATTTCCACCATCCATCATCACTGGGCCCTTATCCAAGAATAGTTTCATTAACCCTGAGGTATCAATGACTGACAATAGAAGAGACCTAACTCCTCTCTGCACATCTCAAAGCTACAAATCTTGAATCAAAAAACAAGTGCATCAGGTATCAACAGCAAGTAAAGGGGGCAGCCTGAGATCAGAGGATAGCTAAGTTTTTCTCAGATATGCTAAAATTCTATCACACCATCAGTTTCTAACACTTCCAAACAATAATGTTCCTATCTCCCACAGCCACCCCAAGGGCAATATAATTATCCTAAAGCATGTAGTATCCCCATTGATCATGAAAAGCACCAGAGTTTTAGGGATAAAAGACCTAGGATTTACTAGGCTTTTTAATGGGTATCATTGTACATGAATTAAAATTAGCCTGATGCAAATATACACAGCCATATCATGAACTTCTGAAAACATATTTCCGATGTCACATTATGAAGAAAGTACAGCAACTATGGACAGGTATAGAACTGGCAGTCCAGAAAGAGTCCAGAGATTTAGCCTTCAGTTTCTTTTTTAAAATAATCTAATGTGAAAATCCACATGATGTGTGAAAAATAATAGATATTTTCTATCTCATTAACTACAAACCAAGTATACATTATAATTAAAAGACTAGTTGCCTTAGAATCAGGAAGAACTTTGAGTCCCATTTCTGCATTTCTACTCAGTGATGTCCCTGCTGGAGGATTACTTTTTTTTTTTTAATTTGTTGTATTCAGTCAAAGTTAATGATAGAATCAAAAAGTGATCCAAGAGCTATGCTTTCTACTCTAATGGCAAATATTCAAAGAATCCCTCATGTAAATTCTATTATTTTCTTGCTCTGACTAATGGCAAGTTACCTAATCTCTATCAGACTGTTTCTTCATCTATTAAATGAGAATAATAATGCTTACCTTCTAGCATTTTTCAAAGGATATGCTGTAATCTCTGTAAAGAATCCATCACATAAAAGATAATTAATAAACTTTAGTTGCTTCTATTTTTCCTTCATATATATCTTAGATATCTATAATTCTGCTATTGATGTGATGCAGTATAATGAGGAAACTGTTTTTTTCTCATGTAATTGATAGTGAAAGTACACATATCAATCTATAATAGTGAGAGGAAAATGGATAGAAGTTGGGTCAACTTAGTGTTCATCCTACTCCCAGCAATAATCATGTCAGATAAATACCCTCGGGTCTCTGCAGCTCAATCTCTTCATCAATAAAGTGAGAATGAGTATTTACACCTTCTCAATTCTATTAGTTTGCTCAAATAAGTAATAAATAAATAAATGCCTTATGTTTGGAAAGGCCTGAATTATCTTCCATACATTAACTACTTTGCCCAGTGATAAAACCATAGCAAAGGTAAATATATCAATCATGTTCTCTAGAATAGACTATAAAAGTCACATGAGTAGGTATTTTCTCTAACCAACAAAGACTTGGCACTCATTCTACTGGGAACTTTGAAAAGCAAAGATTGATGTAAAAGTGATTAAGAGGGGAGATGTCAGAGTGAGATAAAGCTGAGATTAAATTCTTCTGCTGCTGCTTTCAAGCGATGTGACTTCAGTTGAGATTTTTTTTTAAAACAATCTGTGCTTAACACCTGGTGGACAATATGTAAATTACATATATATCCTGGCTTCATGGAATTGGCATACATAAAGAAATAAAATAAATGCAAATGTCTTGTGCTACAGGAGGAAAACTACCAAGAGAAGTGCAGACAATATGCTATAGGGATTCACACTTGAAAAACAACATTTCTTCCTGGGAGATTAAGGAATTTTCATGGAGAAGGGAGCATGTGAGTTATTTTGGGAAGCAGGGCCCAGAAATTAAAGAGAGAAGCAAATGAAGTGAGGAATGGCAGAAGAAGAAAAAAAAAAAAAACATAGTAAAGAAAGGCAAAGAGCTTGGAAACCAGGGGACATTTCCACAGGTTATTTTGCCTGGGTGTCTGTTAGGATTGGTGGTAAAGCTGAAATGTAGGTCAAGACTGCACACTAATTTAGGAAATGGCAATTTATTGCTTGGAGAGTAGGAAGCTTGTCATTTGTGATTCAAGAGAAGGTTCTTCTTTGTTCCTTGACATTCTGTCCCTTATCCATCAGCAGACCAACCTTTGGGGAAGCCAGTATAACAACATGGCCTTTATATTGGTAAATTCAAGTTGATTCTGGCAACTTCAGAAAGGTTTGGTGACATAAGATGGCATGTTCTTCTTAATGGAGCTTGGATGAAACTCATAGTTGGTTTTATAGCTGGTCTTCTCCCAGGGGAGGAATCCAAGCTGAAGTCTCTGCCTTCAATCTCTGCCTTAGAGAGAACACCTGGATCACAAGGATCTGAGATTTCTCATCTGCCCCATAATTATCCTTCTCCCTTAACTCAGGAGTTATGACATGACCAAAGTCCTTTGCTTAGCATTCCAGGCCCTCCCCCTTAAACCACCTCTCTGATATTCCTTCCTGCTATCTTTGAGCAACAGATTCTCCAGCAAAACCATTTCTTTAATGGTCCTCCAATTTTTCTACCTATGTATCCTTCTAAATCCCCTCCCCTCTCTCCTCTGTGCTTCCTTAATAGTCCCAGCTGCATATCTCAGGACATCCAAATTCTTCTCTTCCTTCAAGGACCAGCTCAAACATTACTCCTTGAAATGCCCTGTATCTGAGCTATTAGACTGGGAAAAAAAAAAAATACCACTCTTCTGAACAGCAGCCTTTAATTTATAATTTCCTTATGGATGTGTGTGTAGATATTATAGTTATGCACATGCATGTGCAAATGTGTCTAAGGCAGACACTATAAAAGATGTACCTGAATTGCCCCATACCAATAATGAGGTTAGGATGGACACTGAAGGAACAGCATGCTTATGAAAAGAAAGGTGTGAACTGGAGGGTATTATGCTGAGTGAAATAAGTCAATCAGAGAAGGACAATCATCATATAGTTTCACTCATACATGGAATAAAAGAAATAGTGAAAGGGATTATAAGAGAAAGGAGGGGAACTAAATGGGAAAAATTAGAGACAGAGACAAACCATGAGAGACTCTTAACTTGTAAACAAAGGGTTGTGGAAGGGAGGTGGGTGGTGGGGATGGGGTGACTGGGTGATGGGCACTGAAGAGGGCATTTGATGAAATTAGCACTGGTGTTATAATATATGTTGGCAAATTGAATTTAAATGTAAAAAATATTTTTTAAAAGGCATGAAATGAACCATTTGTTGGCTAGACTGCTTCTAACAGCTATATGCACTGTGAAAACGTGCAGCCACATGAGGGCTCTGGAAGCAGCTGTACTGGGATCTGTGTGTTTAACTCTGTTTGACTGAGTGTTAATGAGAAGAATAGGTTGCTGGAGTAAGGGTCCATGATAAAATCAACACTGTGAATGGCATCCACACATGACATCTGAAGATCTACATTTTCGGCTTCATCTTAACCATCTCCTTCCACATCCCACCTCCCAGAAGAAGTTCAAATCACATTGAACTCAAGGATATTGTGAAATCTCTCCCTTTGTATACTTTTGCTAATGACAGTCCTATGCCTCAAAAGCCACTAATCCACCTAGAAAACACTGTTTTATGTCTCAAATCAATCATCACTTCTGTAAATTATTCCTGGACTCACCCCTTCTAATCTGCAAAATGGCACCACTAATACCTACTCACGAAGTTGCAATGAGAACGAAAGATAGTCTAAATGTGGCCAGTTGTCCCTCCTGTGAAAGGCAGTTTTGTTTTTTCCTATTATCTTGAAGTAGGTATCAGTACTGCTACTTCTCACTCTTAAAAATGTCCTAGTTTAGGGGATCCCTGGGTGGCTCAGTGGTTTGGCGCCTGCCTTTGGCCCGGGGCACGATACTGGAGTCTGGGAATCGAGTCCTGCGGCGAGCTCCCTGCATGGAGCCTGCTTCTCCCTCTGCCTGTGTTTCTGCCTCTCTCTCTGTCTCTCTCTCTCTCTCTGTCTATCGTGAATAAACAAATAAGTCTTTTTTAAAAAACGTCCTAGTTTAGATATTGAAATATAAGAAAAACCTAAGTAGTTTATTTAAGCACTTTGGGGTTTAATAAATGGTGGCTTTCCTCTGTGCTAGGTACATACTCCTTTAATATAAAAGCTTACTTGATAGACTGTGAAACATTAAGGTAGTCTCATTTTTTTGTCCTTAAGTCCTGGCATATCATAAGTGAGTAACAAATGCTCATTGAACAAATGAATGATCATGCCTTCCTGGACTAGAGAACTACCAGAACCTGGTCCCAACTCTGGGCCTCAGGTAACCTGCCAAAGATACACATAAGATCTTGAAATTCATAGGACAAAATTATTGGCCCTATATTTTAAGATGATGAAGCCAGAGTTACGAAAGTTTAAATGGTATGCGAATGTGCTCTTGGCTTATAATTAGTAGAGCTGGGATTGAAACAAATAAAAATATTTGTTAAAATAAAATAAAAATATTTTAATTTTTTTTAAGATCTTATTTATTCATAAGAGACACACAGAGAGAGAGAGAGAGAGGCAGAGACACAGGCAGAGGGAGAAGCAGGCTGCATGCAGGGAGCCCTACATGGGACTCCATCCTGGGTCTCCAGGGTCACGCCCTGGGCCTAAGGCAGGCGCTAAACCGCTGAGCCACCCAGGGATCCCCGAAACAAAATTTTTAAATTTTTAACCTGGTGTTCCATAAAATAGGAAAGTGTGCAGCCTTAAAGAAAATGACAGGCATAATCAGAACTGGGGAACCCAAATAAAGGTCTGGTTTGCAGCTATATTAAGTTTTATGATTTGATTAAATTGATTATTAGGGATTTAGACAGGATTGTAGTGTGAAGCATCTGTTGAAAGGTTAACATTTGGGCAGCCCCGGTGGCTCAGCAGTTTAGCGCCGCCTTCAGCCTGGGTGTGATCCTGGAAACCTGGGATCGAGTCCCACGTCGGGCTCCCTGCATGAAGCCTGCTTCTCCCTCTGCCTGTGTCTCTGCCTCTCTCTCTCTCTCTGTGTCTCTCATGAAATAATAGATAAATAAAATCTGAAAGAAAAAGAAGGAAGAAAGAAAGAAGAAAGAAGAAAGAAAAAGAAAGAAAGAAAGAAAAAGAAAGAAAGAAAGAAAGAAAGAAAGAAAGAAAGAAAGAAAAGAAAGAAAGCTTCACATTTGCCTATGACCACAGTGAGCTGAATCTTTGCAAAATCACATGGACTGGATGAGTCACTATAACCTGAAGAAGCAAGGGAAAGAGGCAAGATAGGAGATAATATCAAAGAAATAAGTGACTTTCAGATCATGCTGAAAGAATAGTATCGAGGAAGAATGATCAGTTTCACCATGACTTTCTTCCCATTCAGTATTTTACAATCCTCATACTTCTTGACTGGAATTAATGTTTTTCATTTCGAGGGGAAAGATAACTCATTGAGAAAGCTGGTAACATGATCTATGACAAGAGTGTGCATTATATTCTGTATACCTAAAGTGACATTAAAACCTTTCAGCATCGCATTATTCTTAAAGTAAATCAATCAAATCCAAAAAGTGAAACAATAAAAACATTTCAGAAGAAATTCTGACAGATTTATGATATATAAATTCAATAATAAACTTATAATAAGTCTATTCCAGAGAGGACAGAAGTAGCCAAGATGTAGATAGAGACATGATTTATTGATACTTAAAGATGATCTAATCCGACAACAATCTCATTTTGTAAATGAAAAAAGTGAGGTTTACAGAAATGGAATGATTTCTGCATATTAATATAGCTAAATTAAAACCTGAAATTATAACTTTATTATCCTCATTCCAAATATAGTCTCTTATGCTACACAATAATACTGATTAATCAAGCACTGAGAGAATGTAGCTCATAGCAAAAGTTCATTTTCTAATATTTTGTTTACTCTAGGCTTTAGTTTTATTTCAATATGAACAAAGTACTAGTTAGTACATTTCCTAGATATGCTGTTATCTCGTTACTGTGATCCTAAAAAAAATGTAGGAAGGAAATAATTCAGTAAGACATTTGATGTTGTGAAGGACCAATAATTGCTGAGTTCACATTATTTGTGTTAATCTTAAAATTGTTATTTGTTCTAGCGATGATCGTAACATATAGGACATAGAATTATCAGTTAAAAGTCTTTAAGTGTTACATTTTCCTTTTCTGTCAAAAGAAGCAAGCCTAGAAAAAGAATAAAGCTTGCATGAAAAGGTCTAGTTGGATGGGAAACAAACTGAGGGTTACTGGGGTGGGGGAGAAGAAAGACAGGGTAACTGGGTGATAGGCGTTAAGGAGGGCATGTGATATGATGAGCAGTGGGTGTTATATGCAACTGATGAATCACTGAACTCTACCTCTGAAACTAGTAATACAGTATAGTTATAGAATTTAATTTAAATAAACTTATTTTTAAGTTCTAGCTGGGTGCTAAGATAGGGTATTGCGTTATTATTCTTCATTCACACAACTCCAAGTTACTGATGAAAACAAACTAGTCATAATGAATTGATTAGGTCAAGTAATTGGTCTAAATAAATATTTTTAGAAAAAACACAGAAAAATGTTCACTTTCATTTGTTTACATGTTCTGGCTATGTGTCTTCCCTGTAAGAATGGTTTTGCAATTTTTTCTGCATTTTTAACTAGTTCACTCATTTATAGAGCTGAAAGGTAAGATGGATTAGTCATTTTTGTGAAACAAAAAATAAACTTTCCATTTGTTGTAACTTCAGGCATTTTATGCCCCTTTTTCAAAACTAATTTAAAGCTTCTAAATCACAAATAGCTAACTAAATATGTATTTCTTATTTGATAATATCTGAGAGAATTTTAAATATTACTTTTCACTTTCAATTGTCCAGAAGAAAGTTAATTAGAAGTATGTGTTTCTAATCCTCATTCACATACTAAGCAAATATATTATGTATAAAGTCATTTCTTTATCAAGGAAAATATGCAAGAAAAGCACCCCACTATGTAATGAATTTGACTAGTTGGTTAGTGATTTTGCTTTTTACTTTTTAAATCAATTTTAAACCAGTGAAGTCCTCTTTACCTATTTCATCAGAGATGCTTCACTTAACTGATTGCGTATGACCTTCATATTTAGATGGAAGAAATAGTTGCATTTTAGTTGTTGAATATATGTGAAAGTGAGTTATACTCCTTTTATTTTATTTTAAATTGTAAAACAGCAAGTGAGAAAATTTTAGGAAATAAGGTATCTAACTTAATAACATGTTAATCAAAAGCCATATTTAAGCTTATTAAGTATAATAATGCTAAATTATTTTTTCTATTCTCTTCATTCAAAAAAGTAATTCTTTTTTAGAGACACCACTGGTGCAAAGCTTCAAAACACAGGAAATATTCATTTTCACAAATTTGTGAGATCATATATATATGTACACACACATATATATATTCAGAATATATTATATATTCTGTCTACATAGTAATCAGAAAACCTTTCAAAAAGTAAGTTGTGTCATATCACCCTCCTTCATAATACTTACATTTTACTAAGAATAAATCTTTACTCCTTACTTCCTGAGATAACTGCATGGTCTGACTGCTGTATGAAAATTAAATGAAGTAATATTTTGATAGATTTGTTACAATGCAGGGCTATATGTAAAGGGGTCAAAATTGGTCTCAGAGCTGGTTTCCCTGTAAACTACAAAATTAGGACAGATGTGAAATGTTACATCCAAAAACCTTTATCTGAAGTTCTTTATTTGAGTTAAAAATTCAGAATGTTTCTCTATATGAAGATGCTTTAGATCCTCCAGACAGTAGTAAGATATTTCATCTTAGTCATAATTTCGAACATTAATTTCAGTTAGTCTATGATTTTAGAGAACCAAGATTTCTCAGGGAGTAAGAAAATAGTCATGCAACAAAAGGAGTTGTTTTGACACATTAAAGCCATCATTTGTCTTTGGGGCAGATATGTTTCCTTGTTGAGTTTGCAGCTAAATTTATGTGTCCTTTATGAATGGCAAGAGAAACATTGACTGTACAAGGTCTTATTTATTGTCTAATTTAATATTCAGAAGTCAGTTATCTTACTAACAGCTTAAGGGTCCCATTAAGACCCCTCATGTCCTCCGTTTTGCAATAGCTCTCCTTAAAGCGCCTTTCACATCCTGGTTCCTTAGGCTATAGATCAAGGGGTTGAGCATGGGTGTGATCACAGTGTAGAACACGGCAATGATCTTGCCCCCAGCCCTGGAGGACTTCGACTGGGGTCTCATGTATATGAAGATGGCAGTTCCATAGAATAAGGCCACCACTGTCAGATGGGAGACACAAGTGGACAGTGCCTTGTGCCTCCCAGAGGCTGACCGTATCCTGAGAACTGATAGAAGGATTCGGGCATAGGAAACAACAATGAGGAGAAAAGGGATGAAGACAATGATGATACTAAAGATAAAAACAACCAGCTCTGTAAATGAGGTGTCAGTGCAAGCTAACCTCAAGACAGAAGGAACCTCACAAAAAAAGTGATTCAGGACATTGGGCCCACAGTAGGGCAAACTCAAGGTGAGGACATTGATAACCATGGAACTCAGGAAGCTACTGGACCAAGAAATGGCTGCCAATTGGACACAGATGCTTTGGTTCATAATGACAATATAATGGAGAGGATGACAAATGGCTACATATCTGTCATAAGCCATGACCCCAAGGAGAACACATTCAATCATTCCAAAGGAAAGGGAGAAGTACATCTGAGTAGCACAGCTAGAGAAGGGGATGGTCTTTTTTCCCATCATGTTGGACAGCATTTGTGGGACATTGGTGGATGTGTAGCAGATGTCCAGAAAGGACAAATTAGTAAGGAAGAAGTACATGGGGGTTTGGAGACGAGGTTCTATCTGGATAATAGTGATAATTATAATATTCCCCACAACTGTTAATAAATAGAAGAACAAGAACATAATAAAAAGAATGAGCTGCATCTTTGGCTGAGATGACAGCCCCAAGAACACAAACTCAGTCACAGTGAAGTTTGTTTTTATCATATCCATTTTTCAGGCCACCTCCCTCTCACAGAACCATCCACCTGAAGACAAACATCAAATGTCCTGTATCTATAAGCACAGTGTCAGAAAGTCAAGACATAAGTAAGAAAGCAAAGAGAAATCTTGATCTGAAATTGCATCTTGAGTATCTGAGGTATACTACAAATGGAAAGCTTTTCTTCTACTTTTGGAGAGCATATTCTCTTAATGAGATTAAGAATTTCACATTCAGGGATGCCTGGCTGGCTCAGCAGTTGAGTGTCTGCCTTCGGCTCAGGGCGTGATCCTGGGGTTCTGGGATCTTGAATCCTTCATGGGGCTCCCTGAGAGGAGCCTGCTTCTCCCTGTGCCTATGTCTCTGCCTCTCTCTTGGTACCTCGGATGAATAAATAAATAAAAACTTTTTTAAAAAAAGTAATTTCACATTCAAATTGAGTTATGCAGATATTCTTAACTTTTCTCCAAGAGTATGCTCTTTTGGCTCTTCATAATCTTTCCAAAACCTATTTATTCTTCATTCTTCAAAGCTCTACTCATGGCTCATCTCTTTAAAAAGATCAGATTATGTCTTTGCTCCACATCTAACAACTGAGCAGCATGATGTAGAAATTAATTTAAAAAATAGTGAAAGGCACTACTCCATGTGCTAACCTAAGAATAAAAGCAGGAACAGCAGCCTGTGCTTGTTTTCTATCACTCTGATGCAATCTTCCCATGCTTGGACATCCTGATACCCTAAAGAACAAAGACTGCATACACCACCAAAAAAACCAGTCACAGGTCACAATAATGGCCAGTTCCACCAGCTTCACCATTTCCATACTGTGGGGTCTTGGAGAATTTCATCATACATAAAATGGGAATAATTGTTAGATTAATAGGGATAAATTTTTTGCAGATTAAATAAATAATGTATATAAAGAATTTAGGACAATGTCTACATGGAGGAAATAATGCATATAAAACATCTATTATTAATAGTTCTATTAATGTACAGTGAAGAGCTACATTTATCTAAAATTTGCTTCTCTAATAAAACCTATTTCAGAGAAATATTAATAAAAAGAATCCAGACAAGTTAAAGTTACCAGGTCTATTCATTGAGAACCTCTTAGCCCCCTCCCTGTGTCTACTTTAATAAATTTATTTATGCACCGACTTAGCATGTTCAGTTAACTGACTTGCAGCCATGAGCAGATTAAAAGCAGTGACTGAAGACTGATGTAGGGTAAGGAAGAGTCCTAGAGGTAGGCACCATTACAGCAGCCAGAGGAAGCTGCCAATCATTCATTTGCCCATTTGTTCATCCTTTTTTTTTTTTTTTTTGGTCTTCTTTCTTTTTTATTCTTTCTTTCAAAAATCTCTTTATGATAATCTAGTATGTACCAGATGCTGGGTATATACTAGTAAACACAACAGGCATTTTCAATAGTCTCAGAGCTTATAATCCAGTGGAAAGTTGTGATGAAGGTAACAGTTCCATCCCTTGATAGCAAAGGGGATGTTATCAGGAAGACATTTAAGAACCAAATAGTTGCAGGTCATGAAAAAGACTACTTTATGCAACACATCCTTTCTCAAATAACATCGATTTGCATGTAATATATTTTAGAGGGCTTTCTTATGGGGTACCTGGGTGGCTTAGTTAGTTAAGTATCTGCCTTTGACTCAGGTCATGATCCCAGGGCTGTGGGATGGAGCCTCTTGTGGGACTCCCTACTCAGTGGGGAGTCTGCTTCTCCCTCTTCCCCTGCCCCTTCCCACCCCAACTCTTAAATAAATAAATAAAATATTTTTTAAAAATAAGGTGTTATCTTATATTTTGATTTAATCAGGGTTTTTCAAATCTAATAATGCAGTGAAATGATACAATTAAATTATCAACAATCTGCGGTCCAGGGATAAAGGAGTGATGGGCCTGGAAAGAGAGGGGAGAGGTTAGGTCACAGCCCTATTTTCTCTAGAAGCATCAGGAAAGGGAGTGAACAGAAGGATATAGAGCTCCTGTCAAGCCCTTCAAACAGCACTAACCAAGTTCTGCTGCAAATAAGAAATGTTTTGGTGATTTTAGCAGTGATTATAATGACAATAAATGATATCCACAATGAGTTTTTCAGTTGACAAGGTGGCATATAATCAGGAGATCACATCATTGGTAGTGAAATACACAGAATCCGCCACTGGAGAGCAAGAGGACATGTCTGGTTCCACTATGTGCCAGCACGGAATACTTTGCACAAATCACAACACCAACCTGTGCCCAACCATCCTCATCTGTACAGGGCAGGCAGAGTGGCTTCATCAGAAGTGATACACAGGATAAATGAGATAATGCACGAAAAGTACCTAAAACAGAGTCAGACATTTACAGTAAAGGCTCAATATATGTTAACTATTATCATTATGATCCATGTGATATGAAGTGAACAGATCATAAATTATTGGCATTCCCCACCCACTCCCCTATAGGCCAGGGAGACTAAGTCTTTGAGACAGTAAACAACTTGTCCTAAATCACTGAATTACTGAATCTATATGCAAGCACCTGCAACATGTGTGTGTATATAGCTATTTCTACAGTAATAAAACCACAAATGCAATAGTCTTGGTCCTCTAGGCATGAATGTATGTGTAGAATTGTGTTCACATAAAGGAACGTAAATATATTGATTCAACATTTAAACATTCTCTATATTTTGAAGCCTCAATAGAGGAGGATATTCCCTTAGTTCCCGTAAATAAAAAGGTTGCCTCAAAGAACATTTTTAGTAACTTGATGGCTGCTGCTGCTGAAAGTGAGTTAGAACCCATTCTGTTGTCAGTTTCCAGGTTACAAATTTGTTTCTGTTCCTATCAGAACACAGAGTTGTAAATCCATTATAAGGATAAAAGGAATAAAGACACTTTTGTGGATAAATGTATCTCCCACAATAAGAGGCAAATTCACCAAATTAAATGCAAGTTGAAAAAGCCCTTAATGGTTTATAATTACCTGTAAATTCTATACAGCCATTTCAATCAAGCAACCAACACCTAGTTAGCTGCACACTCTCCATCTTACCTCACAAGGCAAAAGCTACCATTGCCATATGCCTCTTCCAACCTGTCTGCCTGGAAAACTCATATTTGATTATTTAAATGTTCGAATTGTTTAATGTAAGCATACAAGCATCCTCTTGGAAGCTCTCCCTAATCTAATTCATCCAGACAGAATTAATCAGAATCCCTTCTGCTGAATCATTTCCATCCTTTGAACATACTCGATTACTGTACTTATATGTGTGTGTGTGTGTGTGTGTGTGTGTGTGTGTGTGTGAATGAAAAGTTATGAGTCTATCTCTCCAATTGACTTTGGCTTTCTAAGGATCCTTTCATGTTTATTTATGTTGTCCCATTCCTTAGAACATAATAAGCACTGTTAAACATTGATAAAAACTCAGATAAGCTGATTCTATGTCCTATTTTTCTGAAGTTTTAAACTCAGATTAAAAATAATTTCAACCTCATGGTAGCCATAATTTCAGTCAAAGAATATGGTCCTGCAAAATCATTTACTCTCTAATTGCTTCTTTTTCTAAAGAGCACTGTCTATGGCTCAAAAAGCCATCTAATTCAGTATTGGCGGGGAGGTGGGTGGCAGGGAAGAGGGGAAATGATTAATGTCACTTCATGCCAAGAAGGTACTACGTGTGCTAACAAATTTTACACAAGCTCAGGTTACTCTGGCATCATATAGACACAGTATATCAGGCATCTTATGTATTCACAGAAAAATGACTCTTTTTTCTGTCTGCAAGTCACAGGAAACAATCTAATATATATTTTATACAAAACTAAAGAGTTCTAATGTTCCTTCATAAATTCAGGATGTTAAAAAGCTAAACCTTTAATCTTTGTAATCTAGATAATTTATAAACAACTGAATATGCTGTTTTCTCCAACTTGTAGTTAAATTGTTTATTAAGTTTGGTAAATAGATTTGATATATAGCAACGATATTTCTGGTCTTTGGTAATATCTCCTTTTTCCAGGATAAGTTTGCAAGGCACCCTCATGTAGGCATAAAAATCAACCTGAATATGAATTATATCTCCACCAGCTCTCTGCTGGGTCAGTTGGGTAAGTTTCTAAACTTTTCCAAGACTCTTTATCGCCTAGATTAAGTGGGAACTATATTAGTACCTAAGATTAAAGATTATTTAATTGGTTACATCAGAAAGTCCATGTAGCAGTTTTGGCAGAGTGAGAACTTAGGAAATTATAGCTCACAATGTTATATAAACGTCCGGTTTATTCAGTTTGCTCTAAATATACTTGTAGTCTGAGAGCAGAAAGACATAATTATATTGGAAGTTACTTACAACATCACTGTAGAAACTTTTAGAGCCTACACAAACTCATACAATCCCTACGTGTGTGTCATAATGCCATAATTTGTGATGTCTTTTCATTCATTATCAGTTCATCAATTAACAAGATTTATTGTTAAAAATTAATTTAAGGACTAAGAATCTTAAAAATTAAGAAGACTAAAGATAGCATCCTAATCCTGTTTCCTACCTCGTTAAGGAAAAACATTAGGAAAAGCTACCAGGAAGACTTTAAATATTTTTCCTATGAATCCATTACTGACTTTTGAAAATTATCCTAGAAAAGGAGTGATTGTTTTTTTTATAAAAGCAGAACTTGCAGTGTTTACAAATTGCACTATAGTTGATAATTTACCACTTACTGTGAATTAGTTTCACAAAGCCTTTTAAACAAACAGGGGGATTTACTTTTGATGCAGCATGGAAGAGAAGGAGGAAAATATGAAAGCAGGGGCTCCTGGGAGGCCATGCTCTGAGAGGAGGCCAACTCCACACATGGGTAAGAATGCCATGATGGCAAATATCATAACACAGGTTAACAAATTGGTATATTCAGCACAGGCAATCAGAAAACCCCTCCACCCCAGCGGCAAAATAAGCTTTCTCTATCAGAAAGAAAAAAATCCACAAAAAACAAAAAAAACAAAAACAAAAACAAAAACACTAACTGCTATATATTAAAATTCTCTATTATATGACTTTCTTAGATCCTTTGCTAATAATAAATAACATTTTTACAACTCCAAAATATATTTTAAAGATCAGAGAAGCTATACAGCTTTCTCAGAGTATTTAACAGAACCATGATTGCACTTTAGTCTACTTAATTCTAAATTATTTTATTTAAATAACTGGTAGTTTTATTTTACTATTTCTTTTACATCTCAGTAGACAATTGCAATCATAAGCACAGCAGATAAAACATACCCTAAGGTGAAAGCAATGTATGGAAATAATACCTGTCCTCACCACATACTCATGTACACAAAAACCCATAAAAGGCAGCAGACGTAATATCCATGAGCAAAAAATCTAATTCCATGGAGATAAAAATAAATCTCTTTTTATTATAACCACAAATGAGATAGTACTATGATCCAACTCAGCCCTTTTATAGACAAAAAATAAAGATAATGAATACATACACAGTGCAATCCCTAAGTCATCTGAGTTTTCTCACTTTAGGAGCTTCGGCTGAACTTTGTAGATTCTTGAGGGATAATGTCCCAGATCAGTAATTAAAACTTAATTATTTGTTCTGAGGGATTCCTGGTTGAGGCATTTGTTGGTTGCACTCCCTCTTCTTCCTCCCCTGCATATGACCTTGTACCATGGTTAAAGTGACCCTTCCAAGTGACCTGAGTGTCCTCATCCTTCAGAATTGCCTAATACTGGTAATCATGAATATGAGTGTATTCATCACAAGAAGAGAAAAACCTAAGAAGCAGAGTTCAGAGACCAA
The DNA here is from genome assembly GCF_011100685.1 of Canis lupus familiaris. NCBI lineage: Eukaryota > Metazoa > Chordata > Mammalia > Carnivora > Canidae > Canis > Canis lupus. Next base: position 39,753,588 of record NC_049239.1, on the reverse strand, counting down.
ACGCAGAGTCATTTCCCTGGAATCTATTGGAACTTAGAGATGATAATGATGCTAGTATGCTCTCTACTATGCACATAGCAAATTTTGAACCCTACATTCCTTTCTCCCAGATCATAGCAAACTCTGGAAGCATCTCCTATTGCATAGTAACAATACACAAACTATTTATAAGGGCACAGTAGAGCCAGCATGGGAACTTCCTAGATGTGACCTCAAACATACCACTTCATTTTCCTGCACCTCAGCTTATTTATCTTTAAAATGGACATAAAAAGATCAGGTGCCTGGGTGGCTGGCTCAATAACTTGACTCTTGATTTTAGCTCAGGGTCATGATCTCAGGGTCAGGAGATCAGGCCCCATGTGGGGCACTGAGCATGGAGTGTGCTTAAGATTCTTTCTGTCCCTCTCCCTCCCCTCCTCTCACACTGTGCTCTCCCTCTCTCAAACAAACAAACAAACAAACAAACAACAAACATTAAAATATCTAGATCACTATATCACTCCCTTTTTATGGAATTACAGGGAGGAAATGAAGAAAAAGAGGAAGAAAACAAAGAAAGAAGACAGAAAAGGAAGGAAGTAAAAAGTTAACATTAATTCAGTCCTCCCGGTGTATAAAGAGCCAGTTGAGCCAAAATCATGCTTCTACATAATGATATCGCTTCATCTGATAATTCTCAAATCTTGAACGGTTGTTGTAGTTTGTTTGGTTTTAATATCAATGCCCAGACCTATCCTGAATCAATTAAATCATAATCCTTGCCAATAGGATTCTGGTATAGGTATTTTTAAAAGTTATCCAGGTGAACTCTTAAAGCCTGATTTTCCACTATTTTTGCTGGAAAAAAAAAGATATGCTTGTGGATTCACACAAAACTAAACCCAAAATATTCAACCTTTTAGGGAGTTCCATATTTTTACTTCTAATTTTTTCCCTACTATATTCAACTTTTAAGAACTGTTGGGTAAAAATAATGTAAAAAGTACTACATCCAAGACTTTTTGGAATGTCCAGTTCTACTTTGCTTTGATTAAACTGGAGACTCCCAGATTAGACCCTTACCGGGTGTCATCCCCTCAGAGTGCATTGACTCTGGAATTGTAATGGAAGCTACCCAGCACGTGAAGGAAAAACAACACATGGAACATATCTGTTACCATATATTTTCTTATTTGAGCCTCACAACTCCAGGAAACAGAGAGGACTCTGCTAGAATGAAATTCAGAAAAAGAAACCACTTTCCTAGGTTTGTGTAGTTCATAAGTGACAAGAAAAACACTTAAAGTTTTCTCACATTAATATGTACATTGTCTAGGGCCATGGTCAGCACAAAGACCTAATAAAAATTCTGGAGGTTTTTTGAAACCATATGGGATCCTATTGATGATATGATGACTGTCTATCTCGGGTCTCTATAGGACCCAAAGACTCCATCAAAAACTTGTTAGAACTAATAAGAAAATTTTTCAGTAAAGCTCCAAGTTAAAAAATCAATATACAAAAATCAGTTACATTTCTATACACTAACAATGAACTATCTGAAAGGGAAATTAAGAAAGCAAAGCAATCCCATTTACCATAGAATCAAAAAGAGTAAGATACTTAGGAATAAATTTAACAAGGACGTGAAAGCTCTCTACTCCAAAATCTAAAAGACATTGATGAAAGAAATTGAAGAAGACACAAATAAATGAAAAGATAGCCACTGTTTATGGATCAGAAAGAATTAGATCGTTAAAATGGTTAAAATGGTCCATATTACTGAAAGCAATCTTTAGGGATGCCTGGATGGCTCAGTAGTTAAGCATCTGTCTGTCTTTGGCTCAGGGCATGATCCCGGGGTCCTGGGATTGAGTCCCTAGCAGGCTCCCCAGAGGGAGCCTGCTTCTACCTCTGCCTATGTCTCTGCCTCTATCTCTGTGTCTCTCATGAATGAATAAATAAAATCTTTTTAAAAAAAGCAATCTATAGATTCAGTGTAACATCTATCAAAACACTAATGGCATTTTCCCCAGAATTGTTTTTTAAAAATGTTTTTTAATGCATATGGAGCCATGAAAGACCATAAATAGCCAAAAAATAAACAAACAAACAAAAAACTTGAGCAAGAAGAACAATGTTGGTGGCATCGTACTTTCTGACTTTACAACATATTACAGAATACAATAATTGAAGAGTATGGTACTGGAATAAAAACAGACATATACACCAATAGAATAGAATACAGAGCCCAGAAATAAACCCACGCATATATGGTCAACTCATTATCAACAAAGGTACAAAAAAACACACAACAGGGAAAGACAATCTCTTCAAAGGATGTTGAGAAAACTAAATATACACAGGCAGAGGAGTGAAATTAGACTTTTATCACAAACCTTATACAAAAAATCAGCTCAAAATGGATTAAAAACTTAAATGTAAGACCGGAAACTGTAAAGCTCTAGAAGAAAACATAGGGAAAGAGGCTTACCAACATTCTCCTTGCAGATTGGTTTCTGCAATCAGTGCCCTCCAGTGGACATCTGTGATAGATAGAGCATGAGTATCTTCACGCTGTCCTTTCCAAGAATTGCATCCATATACCTCTCTCAGACTTCCTTCTCACTAAATTTCCAGTCTTATTCTAAATCTCTGCTCAGTCAATCCACTAGTGACCATTCAAACAGTATAGTACCATCAAACAGATGCACTTCACTCCACCACTCTTTCTATGTTCAGAGGAGTCAACCCATCGTATCCTATTGTTCCCACGCTTGAGAACTTAATTTGTATCCTTAATACTACTACCCACCGAAGTATTTCTTAGAGGATAGCTCAGTCTATGTTTAGACTGAGAAAATAAATAGTACCTGCCTGAAATATTCTGGAATATTCTAGAATACACAGATATGTCTGCAAATAATAAAGACAGGAAAAAAAGGAACCAACTTAAAGGGTCCTGTGAAGTTGAAGTTGTGGAATTCTGAGCATCAAAGAAAAATTATGAAATAGCCAAAATAGTATAGTTTTTATTGCAATATGGTGAACCAATGAAAACCAAGGAGTTCAAGATACTCGAGAGAGAGAGAGAGAGAGAGAGAGAGAGAAGTGCATGTAGAGAATATAAGATAGCAATAAAGCAAAAGAAGGGGAAATATAACAGCTTATTTCATTTTGACTGGATTTTCAAGGGAAGCAATTTGATTAAATATTTAGCATAGAGAAATACATGAAGATTCAAATAAATACTGATATGTCCATGTTTTATTGGTTTAAACAGCAAATAATAATAAGTATAAAGAACTGTGTTTTCCAGACAATTCCAGTAAAATTAGGAGTTAAACAAGGATCAGAAAGGAATAATCAGTGCTGATGAATATGAATAATAATAATCAGTAGCAGATATCATACAAAATAAGCAAGTTGAGACAAAGGAGTTCTGATATTCTGAATTAGATAACAGATTTTATGTTTCTTTTAATGATTTATTTTTTATTGGTGTTCAATTTGCCAACATATAGAATAACACCCAGTGCTCATCTCATCAAGTGCCCACCTCAGTGCCCGTCACTCAGTCACCCCCACCCCCCGCACACCTCTCCTTCCACCACCCCTAGTCCGTTTCCCAGAGTTAGGAGTCTTTCATGTTCTGTCTCTCTTAGTGATATTTCCCACTTTTTTTTTCTTCTTAGATAACAGATTTTAAATGAATAGTTAACTATGCCTACTCAATCTCTGATTTAACAGATGAATATTGAGTACACTTACTAATTAAAGCTATTATAAGGCTAAATTATTCCTAAATAATTCTCATGTATTAAATTAATATTATAATAATAACATAAAAGGAGTTATTTAATGTTGGCTGAAGATTTGAAAAAAATATTTTATTTTTTTTATAAATTTATTTCTTATTGGTGTTCAATTTGTCAACATATAGAATAACACCCATTGCTCATCCCATCAAGTGCCTCCCTCAGTGCCCATCACCCAGTCACCCCCACTCCCCACCCACCTCCCCTTTCACCACCCCTAGTTCATTTCCCAGAGTTAGGAGTCTTTCATGTTCTGTCTCCCTTAGTGATATTTCCCACTTTTTTTTTTCTTCTTAGATAACAGATTTTAAATGAATAGTTAACTATGCCTACTCAATCTCTGATTTAACAGATGAATATTGAGTACACTTACTAATTAAAGCTATTATAAGGCTAAATTATTCTTAAATAATTCTCATGTATTAAATTAATATTATAATAATAACATAAAAGGAGTTATTTAATGTTGGCTGAAGATTTGAAAAAAATATTTTTTTAAATTTTTTTTATAAATTTATTTTTTATTGGTGTTCAGTTTGTCAACATATAGAATAACACCCATTGCTCATCCCATCAAGTGCCCCCCTCAGTGCCCATCACCCAGTCACCCCTACCCCACCCACCTCCCCTTCCACCACCCCTAGTTCGTCTCCCAGAGTTAGGAGTCTCTCATGTTCTGTCTCCTTTTCTGATATTTTCCACTCATGAAAAAATTATTTTAGAAGATACCATTTGGCAAAAATCCCACAAAATTTCTGTTTGAAAAGTCATATTAAAAGTTAAACAATTAAAAAGGAAACTTGATCATGTGACACGTTGCTCCTGTTTTATTGACTTTAGGAAATCCTCTATTTTCCAATTAAGAAACCACTGCCATCCTGAGAAGATATTTTTATTCATTTTTATCTTGTAAAGTTAATTCAACTCGAGGAAGGTCCAAATAACATGACTGAAACATGGGAAGATTATAAATAAACAAGTAATGCTCAGAAGTTAGCACACTAAATATAGACATCATGAAGAAATTAACTATGCCTATGGTATTGATGTTAACCACATATTTTGTCATCACTGCATTGGGAATATTTTCTTTTCAGTAAGTAAACCGTTCAAAAAATCAATCCTATTGAGTATGTATAGCATAAATTCCTAGAGTTCTTGAGGAAACAGTGAATTCCTGAATTTTTCATGGATGCACCTGGGATGATAAATTTGGCTTAATTAATCCTTACATTTCATTCTCCTTGGCTTTTCACTTTTAGAACCCATTCTCATACATGCTTCCCAGATTCATGATAAACAGATTGGTAAGATCCTATAAATTTCTTAGTATATAATTGTTCTAAGAGAAAGTCTTTGATTTCTTCATCTGTGTTAGATATTTAACTTTCACTACAGAGTTGGTGAGTGTGGTGAGGTTGGGTGTTGAGAATTACATGAGCTCATAAGGCAACTTCTTAAGTGCAGTCATTGGAAAAGTCCAGAGAAAAGCTATTTTCTTCAAGTAGGAGAAGTTAGGGATTACCTCTTCAAGCAGGGATTTTTATTTTTGGCTCTGTCCTTGTCTACCCAGTATCCCTATCCCATTGCTTTATGGTCCCAATTCTTCCCTCCATCAATTATTTTAGAGTGCCATAAAATCTCTGGCAATGTTTAGCATTTATGGCTGACCCTTGAACAACATGGGGGTTAGGGGCACTGACCCACACATAATTCAAAAGTCAGCATATAATTCCGGACTCCCCCAAAACTTACCTACTAATGGCCTACTGTTGACCAGAGCCTTAGTGATAGCATAAATAATAGATTCATACATATTTTATATGTTCTATGTATTCAATATTGTATTCTTATAATTAAGCTAGAGAAAAAAAGGTTATAAAGAAAGTCACAAGAAAAATACATTTCATTTATAGCACTTTTCTATATTTATTGAAAAAAATCTACATGTAAGTGGACCCACACAGTTCAACCCCATGTTATTCAAGGGCCAATGTTAGTAGTATTGCTTCTCTGCAATCCTCACAATCAGGCCCCAGCTTGGACCTCAACCATATCTTTCCTAAAGGATTGACGGAGAAGGGAAACTCCTTCAAACCTACAGTTGAGGCTTTCCAAATGCCCTTCCTGTTCACAGTCTGATAATATCATTTTCAGTTCAAAAGATCTCATGATTTTTCCAAACAATATTATTGTGATCACGATCAATGCTACAACCAATTGATTGTTCAGTGCTTTGCTCCTCAACTGCACTTCAAGCTGTGTCATTACTGGTGATGATTTAAATTATCATGATGCCATTACATTCCATGGCTTACCACTTCCCATTCCGGAGATTGTGATATATCTGCACATTTTTTTAATATGTGAGCAAATTAACCCCAGTGAGCCAGTTTAAAGATTTCATTCTAGGCTACTCCTAATATTAATTACTGTATCAGTCAGAATCCTGTCAGGAAACAGATGGCCCACTCAAATTGAAGAGAACTTAATAAAGGGACTATTTACAAAGATGTGAACAGAGCATTGAAAAGCCACAAAGGACAAACCAGTCCTCTGACAGAGCATCTTACTATACATGTAGATCTGAAGGGAGAAGAGGAGAGAGCAGTTATCAGAACCCAGAAAGAGAGGGAAAGGGAGAAATTTTGTGGTGAGGAAAACGGGATAAATGCTGTGGCATTAATCTAGGGGTTAATGTGGCCTTGGTTGGCTGTGCAGGAACAGAGTCTAGGAATACATATTCTATATCACTTTTTTCCTCCTTTTAGTTTCCTCCCCCAATGGCCAAGTTAACTGATACAATCTGTGCAGGATGTTTTCCTGGAGCAGAAAGCAAGGTGGCAAAGGATGTAGAAGGGCTAATGGAAGGTATCTTAGTACCCTACAGAAATATTATTACCCGTCTTGGTGGGTGTGAAGCCAAAAGACACAAGCAAGCTGAAGAGTAGCAAAAGGAAGGGTTTTACTTACACCAAGTAAAGGAGAACTGGGATCTTTCACAGAGCATTGTCTCCTGGAACACTAAAATGGAGTTTTAAGCTAAGGATGTGTGCATATTCACAAAGAGGCTTGTCCAGTGGGCAATTCAACACAACATTGGGTGTTGGTGACTTAAGGTGACTGAGTCCAGGTCAAAGTCACAAGAGCCAGCAAGGATCAGCATCATCAATTTTCTGGCTCCAGTTGCTTCAGTATCTGAGTGCTTAGAGGGATTTAGATCCTGCAAAGACAATTCAAAATATATATCAGGGCAATCTTCACTTTTGAATCAGCACTGGGAGTTTTACCACTGATTTATCGTCCTGGACATGATTAGATTATCTCCTGGCCTGATGACTGTTTGTTCTTACAATCTTCCACAAGATGGCCAGGGGCCTAAAATGACTTTTCTTAAGTTAAGGGAGCTACGTCTGACTTTCAGTTTCTGGGGACCTAACTCTTGCTGCTTACAAAGTCAGTACTTATGTGTTTACCAGTAGTCAAATGTATATATGTGAACTGTAAATATATGAATTTATGTATATAAGTCAATATAGAATGTGAAGGAAAATTATAGTTAAATACATCTATCATTGGGGAATCACAGTGTCTAAACAAAACCTTTCTGAGTCTTTATTAAATAAGGTTGGCCTGACTTTGTCAATGCATAGTGTTGTTTAATTGCCTTGTTTGCCATTCCCCAAAGCTACAAAACCATGAGGAATTCCATGGATATAAAGCCCTTGGGATTGTTAAATAACAAAAAATTGAACTGAGTAATTTAAAAGATCAAATTGGCTTTATTAAGTGATTCATAAATTGGGTAGCATCCACCTAGCAAGCAGAAAGGAGCTCTGTCAAGCTGTAGAAAAGGAAGAGTGTTTAAAGGGTAGAAAGGGGGTGGCAAAAGGAAGTTATTAGCAAAGAATACATTGTTCTGGGCCAGGTGATGTTCCTCAGGGGAATGGAAGGAATCTCTCTGGAGGAATATCTCACGAGGTAATTCCATGTTGACTAGTTAAAGGTTACCTTCTGGGGTGGAAGAGTGCAGTTGAAACTTCAGTTAGGTTAGCTGACATGGGCCTTAATTAACATAAGTGACTCCCATTATTTTGAGCCTGTGGTTTTCTTTTTAACAGGATCTACAAACAATTATAGAAGATTCTGGAATGAGCTGACTTGAATTTTAGAATGTTGGAATGAGATCTTGCACTGAATTTAAGTAAGTTATGGGATTTGGATATTACTGATGGCATAGAAATTAGGTTTTTTTCCCAGGACAGCTCAATAGCCGTTTACATTCTGTATATAGCAGGATGTAAACAGAAAGATCAAGCTTCTGAATCCCTGTCCTCAGCCCCAAGGCCCAGTGCTGTGTCTGGATGGACTACCCTGCAGTTGTGGCCACTTTCATTTCAAAGATATGGCTCCTCATAGCTCTTCAACATGAAAGAATTTGCTGCTCACGTGGAAACAACCTCCCTCGCAAATATACTCTATTTCAAATGCAATTATTATGCCTATAACAGTGGTCAGGCTGTTTATTCTTTAACTATTTGTCTCTGGTTTCTCGTGCACAGGCCTGTGACTAGCACAGAATACTCAGAGATTTCTGTTATTGCAAAGAATATAGAATAGCAAAGACGTCTTTGAAGGGTTAAATGCCATCATTGGCGCAGACAAGTATGTGGATTTGATTGAAACACTTCTCGAGAATTAGGGCCGTCCATCTATTCATCTATTCAGCAAATACTATTCATGCCTACTCTATGGCAGATACTGTTTTAAGCCCTGGCATCCAGCAGTGAACAAAACAAGCAACAGAACATGCCCTTCTTGCATTCACATCCTACTGGGAGGAGACAGGAAATAACATAGTCAATTATATGGTAACCCAGATGGTAAGTGCTCTGGAAAATAAAGCAAGGTAGGAGATAGAGAGTGCTAGGGGATGTGGAAGGGACACAACTTTGAAGAGGGTTATAAAGGAAGACCTTCCTGAGAAGGTGATATATTTCGGACAACTAAAGGAGATAAAATAATATTCTAAGCAGAATGAATAGCAAGTCCAAATACCTCACAAGTGAACATCCTCTGGTATACAAATGAAGTGTGTGTGTGTGTGTGTGTGTGTGTGTGTGTGTGTGTGTATACAGGAGAGTTCAGAGTTCCTGTGGAGACACATAGGCATCCCTAGGCAAAAGGTCCCCTGGGGTACAAATATTCCACTGCACTGTGAAGCTTTCCATTTTCCACCTATGCTGCCTCTCCCTAGGTTACCAATCATCTTTATGGGAGGATGGGTGAGTTAGGGCATGAGGTTTGGGAAGGTATGAGTCATTTGCCCCTTCTCTTCAAGATATCACTAGCAGCAAAAAAAAAAAAAAAAAAAAAAAAAGCCTAAAAAGATGAAGGATCTTTGTCATGGCAGGAAAATGTTTAGGAGGAATTTGCTGTTGTAGAAAAGAGCTCAAAAGGTAGAGTCAGAGTCACTGAGTTTAGACTCAGCCATACACACTGATTTGCTTTACAATCCCCAGTCACCACTTTCATCTTTAGGAGGCCTGCTCTCTTCCTATTTTTCTGATCTTGAATCAGGCGTGGAGTGGAGTGTCTATCATTCATTATTCAGACTTGGAGCACATATTGATTTGAGGAGTGCTAACTGCCTCCCTAATACCATCAAAGTTTTGCCAAAGCCATTCACATTTCAAGCATTTTTTTAAGACTTATCTATTTTAGGGATCCCTAGGTGGCGCAGCGGTTTGGCGCCTGCCTTTGGCCCAGGGCGCAATCCTGGAGACCCGGGATCGAGTCCCACGTGGGGCTCCCAGTGCATGGAGCCTGCTTCTCCCTCTGCCTGTGTCTCTGCCTCTCTCTCTCTCTCTCTCTCTGTGACTATCATAAATAAATAAATAAATAAATAAATAAATAAATAAATAAATAAATAAATTTAAAAAGACTTATCTATTTTATAGAGAGAGAACAAGAACAGAGGGGGACAGCCGAGAGAGAGGGAGTTTTCAGCAGACTCCACGTTGAGCACAGAGCCCACTCGGGGCTTGATTTCAGGACCCTGAGATCATGACCTGAGCTGAAACCGAGTCAGAAGCCTAATGGACTGCACCACCCAGGCACCCTTAAAGTATTTTAATGTTGGTCAAGGTTAAACCATAGTCTTCAAAAACATTCTGAGTATGGCATTAAAGGCCCTGCACAATCTCATCTAACATCATTCCAACAAAAACACACTATATTCCAGATGCATCTGACAAACTTTGGACAGTTTTCTCACCCTCAATCCCATGTCTTGCCTCTATGCCTTGATGGTTCTAGTTTCTTTTTTCTTTGCCATAAATGTCTCTTCAAGCAAGATATGTATCTCTTCCTCCCGTGTAAAATCTCCCATGGCACACATACAATGCTTCCCTCATTGCCCTTGGCAAGCTCTCCACTCTGGCCCGCTTCCCACCATCAGGGATGATAGACAATTCTATCATAACCTGTGGTGCTTATTTGTTTATAAAGATTCTGTTTCGCCAAATAAACTACACCTTTCTTGAGATCAGATCTCATGCCTTAGTTCTCTCTCTTGTCTATAGTGCCTGGAAAAGCATCGAGAATATAGTAAATGCTAGATAGATATGTAGGTTTGGGAATAGATGATACCCTATGGGAGAACTGGTTTTGAATTTTGGCTCTAGAAGCCTCAAATTTTGTGACCCTGAACAACATATGTACAATTGTTTCTCTCAAATAGCTCATCTGTAAAATGGGACTAATAATCATACTTACTTCACAAGATTATTATGAAGGTTAAAATAAGGACTCTTTTAAAGCATTCAGCAGAGTGCCTGGGACATACTAAGAATTCAGTAAATGTTATTAGGATAATCAAGCTGCCTTGAGTTTAAATTCTGACTGCATTTACTTCTTTCTGAGCTTGACTTAGGAAAGTTAACTAAGTAGTCTGGATTTATTCTCTTATCTGTGATAGGAATTGCAATACCTATTCCACAGAGTTGTTTGACAATCAAATATAGTTTCCAGGAAAGTCTTTGGCAAAGAGTAGTTTCTCAAAATATCACAATAATTATTACTTTTAAAATCATTCTCTCTCTCTCTTTTTTTTTTTGTTTTTGTTTTGAGCAAGAAGAATCTCTCAAAGTTAATATGCTTTTTGGTTAATTGCCTTTTAGGCACTTTAAAAGCGAAGAACCCCTGAGGTACTTGAGGAATCAAATACACTGGGGATCCTGAACAAGTATAAGGTACTTGGATCCACAGTGTGGTCCTTTGTTGGCTGTGACTGTGAGTTTCAGGCAAGTGTCTTGGCCCTGGATGAGGTGAGTAGACCATTTCTGTGTTCATAATCAGGGTTGCCTGTAAATGTGAGACACAAGACTCTGCTAGATGATTTGAGTACTACTTAGAAGCATTTATCAGACCCCATATGTATAAGGTACTTATCTATGACAGCATCTGAATCTGTCAGCATTATTCTATTGGTTTTGAGTTAAGTTGTTATAACCAAAAAGAGAGAGACCCATGTATGGAGCCTATAAGCAACTCTTAACCTAATATCAAATATGAAAGGACATGACTTAGTGGTTAAATACCAGATCTCTGGAGTAAGACAGCACCTCTGCTAATTGTATACTTACTAGCTACTTATTAACACTGAATTTTGTCATCTGTAAAATTACTGCTATCAATCTTTCAGTATACCTGTCATGGAAGTTGTCCAGTGTTTCCCGCGGGAAACCCTTCATAGTTCTCATTGATCTGTGTTTTCAAAGATTTTGCTCAGTTGCACAATTGTTGTTATTGACTCATTTAAAACAAACAGCCCACAAAATCTCATAATAACCTACACATTAACATGAGATAAACATTGAAATGATATGTGTTTTCCATCAAAAACAGGTAGGGAAGGGTATATTGCTGAGACACAAAATTCAGTCCAGTCAAGTTGAAGATCCAATTGGCTTTATCTAGTGATTCATGAATCAAGCAAAAATCCATCAGGCAAATAGAAGGATTGGGAGCTGTACTGAATGGAATATTTTTGTAGGATGGACAGTGGAGCAAGGAAGTTATTAGCAAAAGAAAAGAGGGGATCCCTGAGTGGCTCAGAGGTTTGGTGCCTGCCTTTGGCCCAGGGTGTGATCCTAGAGGCCCAGGATCAAGTCTCACATGGGGCTCCCTGCGTGGGGCCTGCTTTTCCCTCTGCCTGTGTCTCTGACTCTCTCTCTCTCTCTCCCTGTGTCTCTCATGAATAAATAAATAAAATCTTTGGGGAAAAGAAGAAAGAAAAAAAGAAGAAAAGTAAAGAAAAAGAAAAGAAAAGAAGTGATTGTTTCAAGCCAGAACATATTTTGAGGGAAAAGGAGGAAACAGTTTTTATAATGCAAATGACTTCACTAGTGCTGATCAGGAAATTTCAGATGGCTACTAATCAATTGTTGTCCCAGGAATCAAAGGACTCTGTAGGGGCAGAGTCCTTTGATTTTATTTATTTTATTTTAGCAATATTCTAGTGAAAAGAAAAGAAAATAAGTTAAATTAATGGGATGTTCATAGTATTAGATACTGAGTAGCCCTCAGGAGAATTATAAAGTAGAAAAAGGATATAAGAAATGCCAGGAAAGTAAATTACAAATGGTGATCAGGAACACCTGAAAATAAGTTAAATTAATGGGATGTTCATAGTATTAGATACTGAGTAGCCCTCAGGAGAATAATAAAGTAGAAAAAGGATATAAGAAATGCCAGGAAAGTAAATTACAAATGGTGATCAGGAACACCTGAAAAGGGGTAATATGTGGCAATTAAGACTTTAAAAAATGTCAGAGAGTTTGCTATAAAGATACGTGAGGGGGCAGCCCAGGTGGCTCAGCGGTTTAGCCAGGGCGTGATCCTGGAGACCCGGGATCGAGTCCCATGTCAGGCTCCCTGCATGGAGCCTCTTCTCCCTCTGCCTGTGTCTCTGGCTCTTTCTCTCTCCTCTCTGTCTGTGTCTCATGAATAAATAAATAAAATCTTAAAAAAAAAAAAAAGATACGTGAGGAAGAGCATCCTGGTCATACGGAGAAGCAACTTCAAAGGTTCAGAGCATCCTCTATTTATTCCAAGAATTGAAAGGAGGATGTCATGGATAGAATGGACAGTAGGAGTCAGAAGCAGAGAGGCAAAAAGCTTGCTCATCTTTGCGATGACTTTATTATGAATAAGTTGAGAAGTCACTGGAGCGTTTGAAGCAGAAGAGTAACATAATCTAACCGGTCTTTTAACAGAATCGCTCTGCCTGCCTTGTTCAGAGAACTGGTCTGGGTAAAGGATAGAAGGAGAGAGGTTGTGGGCAGACCATTAGAAGCTCTCTGATAACACACACTGGAGATCTCAAGGGTTTCAGTCTAGGGCAGAACCACCCACCAGAGCTGGAAAACACTGGTCAGTCTCTGGATATATTGTGAGGGTAGAATCAAGATGTTTCTGATCAGTCAGTTAAAATGTAAAAGTCAGAGAGGAGTCAAGAATAGTAAATGGTTTCCCCTAAACTAGAATACTGCCAGTTACTCCACTGAGAGAAAAGCAGGGTAAGGAGGAATTGTTGGAAATCAGGTTTTTTTAAAATGCCTGTAGATGTCCTATAAGAGATGCTAAGAAGAGATTTGGTTTCATGAGTTAGAGTCCAGAGGAAAGAAAATGATCAGGAAACAAAAAATGAAAATAAAACTACAGTATATATAATTTTTAATTTAGCATACTATCTATTTATTCAGCACAATGAGGCAAGCTGAAATCACATTTTCTCTCCTCTTAGGAAAGCCATGGAAAGAAGCAACAATACAGTGACTGAGTTCATCCTGGTGGGCTTCACGACAGACCCAGTGATGCAGCTGGTCCTGTTTGTGGTATTCCTTGGTGTGTACTCTCTGACTGTGGTAGCAAATGCCACCCTCATAGTGTTGATCTGTAATGACTCCCGGCTGCACACACCCATGTATTTTTTCATTGGGAATCTATCTTTTCTGGATCTCTGGTATTCCTCTGTCTATACCCCAAAGATTCTCTTGACCTGCATCTCTGAAGATAAAAGCATCTCCTTTGCTGGCTGTGTATGTCAGTTCTTCTTCTCTGCTGGACTGGCATACAGTGAGTGTTACCTGTTGGCTGCCATGGCTTATGACCGCTATATGGCCATCTCAAAGCCACTGCGCTATGCTCAGGCCATGTCTATAAAGCTGTGTGCATTTTTGGTAGCATCCTCATATCTTGGTGGTTTTATTAACTCTTCTATCATCACCAAAAGAACTTTTGACCTGAACTTCTGTAGTGGCAATATCATTGATGACTTTTTTTGTGATTTGTATCCCCTGGTGAAGTTGGCTTGTGGCAGGAAAGATGGCTACCAGACTGTGCTGTATTTGATCCTGTGCTCCAATGTCATCACCCCCACAGTGCTCATCCTAGCCTCCTACCAGTTTATTATTGCCACCATCTTGAGGATCCGCTCCACCCAGGGCCGCCTCAAAGCCTTCTCTACGTGTTCCTCACACCTGGTCTCTGTCACCTTGTACTATGGCTCCATTCTCTACATCTACTCTCGTCCCCGATCTAGCTATTCTTTGGACACAGACAAAATAGTTTCTACATTTTATACTGTGGTGTTCCCCATGTTGAATCCCATGATCTATAGCCTGAGGAATAAGGATGTGAAAGAGGCTCTGAATAAACTCATTAAATAAATCAAGATTCTCTCCTTCTCAGGAGATGCAATGACAATTTTTGATCAGGTTACTTACTATATTTCAAGAAGAGCTGCCATTGTGTTCCATCATGATTAAGAATTCTGACAATGTGGGCAGCCTGGGTGGCTCAGCTGTTTAGCGCCACCTTCAGCCCAGGGCCTGATCCTGGAGACCTGGGATCAAGTCCCATGTTGGGTTCCCTGCCTGGAGCCTGCTTCTCCCTTTGCCTGTGTCTCTGCCTCTCTCTCTCTCTCTCTCTCTGTGTGTCTCATGAAAAAATAAAACCTTAAAAAAAAGAAATCTGACAATGCAAGTTAAAGACTTTGCACCCTTGTTCCATGACAATTTAAGAGAAGACAAAATTAGAGCATTTTAGGAGATAGAATTTAGATACAAAATTTAAGAATTTTTATTGAATTTCATGCTACTCTAGATTAAAAATGAATGAAAACTTAAAATTCTCCTTTACATTCAAAATATAGCAGAACACTTCACATCTTTAGTGTAAGAATATTTATGACTGATTGATATACACAGAATAAGTTCTATCCTGTTAGGTTCTTGAAAATAAGAACAAATATGCTGAGTTCATTTTAAATATTTTCCTATGAAAGTTAATTGGTTGAAATTATCCCTTTCTATTGCCTCACCAGGATTTCTTAAGTGTTTTTATCTACCTTTTGCCCCCAGAAGCATTAGCACGAAGACCCAGAGGTACCCATGAAATAATCTGGTACGATTAAACTCACCAAGCATCATCTCTCCAATCTATATTTCTTCCATATGTCCCTCAATTAAGGAAAAATCTGTCAAGTTTCTATAGATATGACTTTTGTAAATCACTGTGTGATCACTGTGAGTTCCTCTTTTATTTTACAAGGGTGAACTTGCAAGGTCTTCCACATCCAAATGATGATATTCTGATCATCAAAGCACAATTATGATGATAAAGAATAATAACTACAGTGAGCTAAAACAGTTTGAGAAATAAAAGTCTATGACTACCCATTACTCAACAGAGAAAAATTCGTATAGGTGATACAAACAGGTGGTGATAAAACAAAGTGAAAATAGGATAAGTTACATTTAATTTTGGTTTTTAAAAGTAGGGCAATGAAGATATTGTTTGTGTTCATACAACATGAATATGTTCTTGTTTCTAGTGGTAAAATTAGTAGTAAACTAACAAACACCACAAGAAAGTGAACGTAAAGCAAGTAGTCCCCCAAACTGTAGGAGCTCCATACAGAGCAGGAAAGCCTGATCAGACCAGCAATAATACACATTACCTGTAAAGTAAATCCAAGGTGTGTAATCAGTATGAGTCTTAACACATAGTACCCCAGTAGAGACAGAGCGCAATAGTGTAACTCCAAGATGTTTGAATTACACAGAACTCTAAAATGGAGAGCTATTCATGCTAATTCAGATTCTCATTTTCTTTCTTTTTTTTTATTTTTAAAGACTTCATTTATTTATTCATGAGACACATAGAGAGAGAGAGAGGCAGAGACATAGACAGAGGGAGATGCAGGCTCCTCACAAGGAGCCCGATGTGGGACTCCATCCTGGGACCGGGATCATGCCCTGAGCCGAGACAGATGCTCAACCATCCAGCCACCCAGCATCCCAGATTCCCATTTTCTTGAAGCTCTCTATGGCCCAACCAATAATATTAAAATTCATATAAATTATATTACTTTTAAGTCCTGTGAACAGATCTCAGTGTAGAGATCTGTTTAATGTTGGTGGTGAAACAAGAAAATCATTGCACAGGGAAAAAGGAGCTACAAAGGTAAAACTGGTGTAATACCATCCCAATATTATAAATCCTGACTTTTACTACAATAAAGATGTTCAAAGTACTTATCAAGAACTATTATTTTAATCCTTTTAAGAGAAGTATTCAAGTCCTATTCTCCAAATAATTATTAATCTACCAAATATTGTAACTTTCATTGGCCCAAGTGTAGAGTCATATTATTTTGTGTATGGAAAAGTTATCTCAAGGCCAAAATCAAGCCTACATAACATTACTAAAACCCCACTGAAAAGATAAAGTACAGCTATGAATACTCTTTGAAGATGTAAATATATGTAAGTATATAACACGAATGAAATTAAATATGTCGTACTAAAGTTTTAGAAAAAGTTTTAGAATATGTTTAAGTATATGTTTGGCAGTAAGGTTGTTAAGCACACTTGGGAATGCTTCACCTGCAGTTATGGTTGTGAAGGATTCAAAAGAATCTTCCATATTAACTTATAATTAACTACACCGTATATTCCTAAGGGAATTTTGCTACTCAGATCACAAGTGAAATTTGAAGCTTAAAAAAAAGTAGTTTCTTAGTTGTATTATTTATATATACGAGTTTTACCAAATTAAACATTTTTTTAAAGTCCACTCTCTACCTTGCTTCTTGTATTACTCTGGTTCATTCATTCTTTCTCAACACCTTGGTTGGATCAGAATTATCTGATAAGCTGTCCTTAATTTCTTATTATAAGGTCTGTGTCTTTGATCACCTTGTTTTTATTTAGTTGTAGTACTTTTCATCTCAAAGAGAAGGCCAAGAGCATACTATGAAATATGGTGCTTGAGATGTCTGATTGGCTCAGCAGCTAAACACCTGCCTTCGACTCAGGGTGTGATCCCCAACTCCCAAGATGGAGTCCTACATCAGGCTCCCTGCATGGAGTCTGCTTCTCACTCTGCCTGTGTCTCTACCTCTCTCTCTCTCTCTCTCTCTCTCTCTGTCTCTCACAAATAAATAAATAAGATCCTTTTTTAAAAAAGAAATATGATGCCCTATCCCAATGGTCCAAACAATTCTTCTTCATCTCATTCTGTACCACTAACTAATTTTTCCCAGGTCATTGAGATCAATCACCATACTCAGTGGAGTGACACCTCTTAGATCAATGCATGAGGAGTCGAACAGGGCCAGAGTACAGTCCCAAATTCCAAATAATCAGAGTGCTGAGGGTTTTCCTTTGGGACATTAGGGACATTATACTCTTATACATACAGACTCCAAATATACTGACTATATGGTTATGGGTAAGGAAATTAAATTCGAGTGGGCCATTTTATGCAATAATAAAGAGGCCACAGTAGTCAGAGTTCTACAAGAGGAAGACACTAAGGTTGACTTAAAATTGCAAGGACTTTGTTAGGGGAAATAGTTGTGTCTGTGTAAGAGAAAAGAGAGAGGCAGCCAGAAGAACAACAAATGCAACTACACCATAGGCAAGTATAGGCACACGTGAAGAAGAGAGGGAAGGAAGATGGGCAAAAGCATCCTAGACCATTGTCCAGTTTATGGTAAGCTCAGCAAGGTAGGTACTTGAGCCAAAATTAGCCATCAAGCCAGTGCCTAAGAGGGATAGTTCTGCATTGCTATCCTTGCTGAGTTCAGTCACTAGGTAGCAGCAGTCTCTGGGCAGCATGACATTGATACAAATGTGGAAATGTGTTTCAAAGCTCAGCAGCTAAGACCTGTGCCAATTATACTCGGTGTAACTGGAGCTTTCAAAGGCTCACATTCCTGGTCACCACAGGTACCATGCCAGCCTTATCCCCTCAGTTCATAGACATGTACTTTCTTCAAACAGAAGATGGAGCCATATATTGGCTACCATTTTAGAGCATGCAGCATACTTAGGGGATATCTCAACAACCATGACTGAGCATTCATATACCTTTCCACGATTTGTCCAGGCCAATCAGTTCTGAACGATAAGACATAAAGTAAAATCAAATATTTCTGTGGATTGGGGGTGGGGGGTTGTTACTATTCTTTTCCATCTAATGTATTTCTCAGTAGAGACAATGTTTGATGGGATACCACGTTCGCAAAAATAGGCATTATGTAAGTCTACATCTGCAGGTGCCAGCAGGAAAACAACTGGTAGGAAAGTGGGTACTGTAACCCAAATAAATCTCCTAAAAATGTGATTATTGTGGAAAGAAAGTCATTAGCTCTGTAATCTTGAATTAGTAAGAAGTTGTGCAATCTAATAACCCTGCTAGCCAATAGGTTCACCAATCCTCCCAGAAAATGATGGCATATCAGGGCACAGTTGTGACCTCTGTTGTTGGCATTTGGGATACCTAACAGTGGAAGAAGTGAAATTAGGCTTGGTGAAGAAAACCATTATGTTGAGCCCATTCCAGCTGCAATAGCCATTTGTATAAGGGCATGTTGAGCATGAAAGGGGAAAGAGGAGAAGGAGGCTGTGTGTGTGGAGAAAGAGACTGACCGACATTCACAGAGCATGTCATTTCAATGACCTGATAAGTGACAACCTCCCAGTATATGCATGTGTGGAAGAATCCGGCACATATCGATGAACACGAACGGTTTAGGATATCTTCTAAACCAAGTATATGACTCTGCAAATAAAATGAAATATACTTGTCTCTCCGCCTCCCCCACAAAGTGACCTTAAAACACATTGTTTATTCCTCAAAAGCTACAGTTGCTTCATGCCGTGTATGTCTGTTGAACAGTATGGACTTTGAGGATACAATATGGCTTCCAACACAAACTAACCCACTCCATTTATTTCTCAAGATAAAAGTTATTATTCCTGACACCCTTCCTTAATCTATCTGTAAAAACGTTTCTCTCATGACCACCACCTTGCAGATCCGAAATTCTTTTGCCCCCAAAGAAAGGATTAAAGGTGATGAATTGGAATCCCCACTCTTGTATCCTCCATGTTTTTGAAGGAAATGCTAACCTTTGCCCTTACCTCAGGTTGAGTTTTGTTTGCTTTTTTACTGTCTTTTCAGAGCAATTCAATTTCTACTTGAATCATAAACCTTGAAACTAATAACCCTCATTCCAAGGGTCAGAAATGGAATTAATATGAGGATCCCATTTCACTCTGTGTATATGTCCACATATCAATAACTATATTATATCTGGGTCTGGGTATATAGTGATCTGCTCAATACCTTGTCCCATTAGACCCATTGAAAGATGCACTCAGGCTAAAGTTATCTTTTACATTGTTTCCATTACCCTCACTGACGAGTATATACATCTAGTGTCTTCCATCTCTGTAAATTAGAGTCAGTTCAGGACCAATGACTAATAACCCAGAGAAGATCAGGGCACTTCTGCTTTCCTAATGAGATTACCCTCATTAAGGGCAGCCAGACATTCCCAAGAAGGCTTCAAGGAAGATGTACAGTGTATATCTTGGCTAAGTTTCAGGATCCCTCTTCAAAGGGATCCTACCTCACCATAAGTTTATGTTTCCTATAACTGTTAAAAGGCCATTGAAATAGGTCAGAGAATTGTATAAGAGGTCGTAATTCCTTACTAGAACATCCTGAGCTATTTTTTATCCAAGTAAAAATGAAATTCTTTACTTTATAAGAAAAATATCACTTTGGTTGGTTTCCCATTGACATCACTCCTTAAGAAGCACCTAATCCGTGAGACGTTACCACAAATTCCTGAACAAAATATTCGGTTACCACCCACCTGTGATCTCCTGGGCAACTCTTTCCATCCTGTCTCTGAAAGTTTTCAGTGCCATATGGTGCTCTAGCTGCCTGGTGGTATAAGCCAAAAGTCCAGCTTTAAACTGCTGCAGAAGCCAAATCACCACGTGATATTTATGGCATGCCTCTGTGCAACAGAAAAATAATGCCTTGCTGTCGACCTGATCTTGATTCCATGAAGCCACTGGTGATAATTTAAGTAATTTTGATGCTACTGGATGCAATACATTACCATTGTTCTATTTCCCACCATGACGGATTTAAATGTTTAACCTTCGAATATATGAAGGATCTAATCCCATTTGGATTATCTCCTGGCAATACTTCTAGGATTGGTATCTGGTAAGGATCAGATAGCCAGTTAAACTGATTAATTTGAAGAGGGTTTAAAAGGATTATTGCAAAAAGAATTGTGTGTGGTATAGAGAACTCCTAAGGAATAATGTAGTAACTCTAGAACAAATAACTTCTGAGAGCTCCAACTTTCTCTATTTTTGAAGGTGCATCAAGTCATAGAGGTCATGAGCAATGGAGGAGAGCTTTGAATGGGTCAAAAGCTGGTAGGAGCTATGATCTAGGTCCTGGATGAGCCAGCTGTGGCATTTCTTTGCAAGAAAGGAAAATGGAAAAAACCACTCAGACCTCCATCCTTTCCCCACCAATGACAAATACTGGCTAAACCCATTAAGGACACAGAGGCCAATGGAGCCCACTCATGTAGTTAATACAGCTGAGTATCATGGAGCACAGAGGAGGTTCAAAAGGTGGAGAATGGATTTTGGACAAAAGAAAGGTATTCGACATTTAACACAAGTATCAGTGTTGTTGAACAGAAGTACTTTAATACGGAGATATATAAGAATATATATTTATATACTTGCACATAAATGCTTAGCTTAGCTTCTACACAAGTCAAGGAAAAGAGAATACAAATTATGAATGACTATATTATCACCAGGGAATCATAGTCTCAAAAAAAGAATTCTCCATTATTAAACAATACACACAATTTTCTTTAATTGTCTGGTTAGGCATTTCCTAAGCTTATGAAATCCCGAGGGTGTTGCAGGAATCTGTCACTCTGGGGATCCGGAAGCTACTATAAAGATATGTGATGGAAGCGGATTTGAATTCTGTTGAGGTGATGGCATTGCTGAGAACTTTAGGTAAGTTTTCTGATCCAGATGTTAGAGGTAGATGGAAATTTTTACTTGTTCCTCACAACCAGGATGAAGGTCATGTATATACTATGATATCTTAAGTGCTAAACAAAGGACTTCTTTTGAAATATCTTCACCACCCTCCGACGACAATTTCTGAAACTGTCGAGTTTACAAGGAGAAAGAGCACATCTTACTCTTAGATTCCAAAAAAGGCAGTTAATATCACAGAAAAAGACAAAGGAGGGGATCCCTGGGTGGCACAGTGGTTTGGCGCCTGCCTTTGGCCCAGGGCGCGATCCTGGAGACCCGGGATCGAGTCCCACATCGGGCTCCCGGTACATGGAGCCTGCTTCTCCCTCGGCCTATGTCTCTGCCTCTCTCTCTCTCTCTCTCTCTGACTATCATAAATGAATTAAAAAAAATTAAAAAAAAAAAGACAAGGGAGAAAAAAACAACTAGGTACACAGACAAGCAATACAGGAACCATTTACAACAAAAACAGTGTCCTTAGAATCTAGACAGCATCTGGGCAACAGGATGAAGTAGCTGAGATTACCAGAGATTATTAAAGGCCAAAGACATCGTGAAAAGCTAAAATCCCTTTCAGTTTGATACACTATAAGAGAGTATCATATCATATCATATGGTCCCCGGGTAGCAAACAGGGCCAGACTACTCCAGCCAGATTAACCAAACAGAAGTCAATTATTTAAGCCACTCTATCCAAGGAAATGTATGCCCTACTTGTTTCTGTGCCTGCATAGCATTCAAAGTAGATCTGTTCATAGCTCATCTCGTTAAAGGTAAAACCTTAGGCAACTCCTCTTTAACTCCTCCAAGCTTTACAACATTGTAATGGCAGGCAGACTTCTGTGATAAAGAATAAGAATAATATAACTGAGGGGCGCCCTTGTGGCTTAGTCAGTTAAACACCCAACTGGATCTCCACTCAGGTCTTGATCTCAAAGCTGGGAGTTCAAGCCCCATGTTAGGCCTCACACTGGGGATGAAGTCTACTTAAAAGAAAAAAAAAAAGAATATGAATGATACTTCTTTCAGCATTTGTCAGACTTGATCTATGGATAATCTGTATACAAGCCCTTGGGCTGCTTTACTGAAAATAGGTTCCTAGGCCCTATTCACAGCCTGCTAAACTAGAAATTCTGGAGCGTGGCCACATGACTCTTACAGGCACAGAATGTGAGAAGCACCTGAGTGTTTACAATGTGCCAGGCCACTATGCCCACTCCTTACTCGAGTTATCTTCTTTACAAAAGCCTACAGAGATACGTTATCCCTGCCTGACACATGAAGAAATTAAGGCGTTACGCTGTTGACTAGTGATGGCCAACCTGAATCCTTGCTAATCTCCTGAAAGTCAAATGCTTTTTCCATGATATCCTAGGTATCTCTGGTTAGGAGCAGTCAGCTCTGATTTTAGAGTCATGCTCCCAATGCATCACGACATCTGAGGATGGAAAAATCTGTTGTTGACGTGAAAAAAAGAATCTTCACAGACTCCATATAGGCTAAGAAATATTGGGTAAGCCTTTTGCATAGGCAGATTCCTTTTTATTGGATGAGCTTCTTCCTATTTCTAATAGGCTTCTTCCTATTTCTGTGTGCAAAGTCAAGGCATGGATTACTAGTGACAGAAAATGCAAGCGGGATTGTGCTATTTGTTTAAGAGTAAAATGACAATATTAGAAGCCACCCAGAAAATCGATTCTATTGCTTTGTTTCTTTTCCAAATAGGGATGCTCATTGCTTCATTCATATAGTCATTCAATATTTATCATGTGTCTACTATATGCCAGATATTATTCTAGGCACTAAGCATATAATAATGAATGAAACAGACAAAACTTCCTGCTCTCGTGGAATTTACATCCTAGTGGGCTCCTATCTCCCCTTGGCCCCAGTGACCCTGTAGGCCCATGAAAAGTAGAAGTTTCCACTCAAAGATATTCTTCAGGTATTTTTCTATTTCTTCACATAATTCCCAGAAGAACCTTATCATAAGTCCAAAGTAAAATACAAAGCTGTGGAGTGGAGTTTATTCACAGACTGATAACATCCTTCAAGGAACATTTTTAAATGTGTCCTTGAATTTTTGCCTGCCACATGGATCAAGGGCCCATTTCATAAGCAATACACAAGGATGAAAAGGTTTTACACCTGGGGGCTACTCTCATCCAAAGAAAAAATGCCCCACCCTGCACAGCCAGTGTCTTAATGGACATTTGTGCATTGAAAAAGATCTTTGTAGTTGTGTGAGTTTGGAGTCTACTCTGCTTTACAAATAAACACTACATTTTGCAAGATTTTACTATAAATCAACTCACGTAGGAATTCAAAATGGAAGGAAGAGACTCATTTATTTTTTTTGCAACTTTATCAAGAATTATTCACCTTGTCGGAAAAATCCTATCACCGATGGAAATGCCACTCCTGATATTGGAATCACTAATACATTTGTGATGACTCTACATATATGTATAATCATTTGACCAAATGTTGCAGGATTTACATATGAAAATTCATGTTATTTTAGAATACATCCTGTAATTATTACCATGGAACAGTTACATTATGAGCTACTTTTCTTTTTTTTATCATCTTTGCAATTAGAATTAGATGTTTTACATATATATATAAACATGTTTGTAAGTAGGTTGTATTCACCATAAAACCATTTCAGCTTGATAAAGGAAGTATCTTAAATGTTTGTTATAAAGTGGAAATTTTGAATGTGATAAAATTGAGGACTAAACAATATCCAGTTGGGATAAGTGTCTTTTTAAAGATTGTATATGACCAGCTATAACCTGAAGAATAATATTAAGTCCCAGGCTTTAGACCCAAAAGATTTACAATGACATCACATATTTTGTTACTTGACATAACCAGATGGATTAATTTTTTGGTCTCCACTCTGAAGTTTCTCTGATTCTCAATTTATTTCTCTCCCTGAGAATTTGATATATGTGCTAGAGGCTTCTTCACAATAAGTGAGGGGAGAGGTTGTTTGGTGATTGTGGAGTGAAACTGTATTGGAGACATACAATTTTACCTTAGGGTTTGGAGCTTGGCTTGAGAATTAAATTGGCAGGAGACAGATTGACAGGAGAAAAGCACACAAATGTATGTAACATAAATGTTACATGGGATAAAACCTTCACAAGGAAATGAAGACCCCAAAATGTGACAAAAACCTAAATGTTCTTTTGCAAGGTTGAACAAAGAGGGGCAACTTTGGAAGACTTACTAAAATATGGGGAGGCTAAAGGAAGAGAATTATTTTAAAGAGAAGAGCCAAAAGCAATTTCAAACCTTACTCCAAGGGACAGTAATTCAGACATTGAGGTATTAGCATAAAGATGGACATAATGATCAGTGGAATAGAATGGAGAACCCTGAAATAAATCCTTACACTTATGGTTTGGGTAGGTAGGATAATGTTTACCAAAAATGCCTAAGTTCTAACCCCTGAAATCCATGAATATGTTAGAATACAAAGGAAATGGAAGTTAAAGTTGCCAATTACCTGACTTTAAAATAGATTGTCCTGGATGGCTCAGTCAGTAGAACATGCAATAAAATCCTTTTATGATCCACATCTTAGGGATAAATGAACACTTACAGCTTATTATAAATTAATTAATTTAAAAAATGGATTGTCTTGGATTACCACCTAGGCTGAATATAATGACAAGAGTCCTTAAAAGTGAAAAGAGATAAAAAAGACTTAAGAGTCAAAAAAAGGTGTGGCCATAGAGATACAATGATGCTGACTTTGAAGATGGAGAAGACGGACCATGAACCAAAGAATGTGGGCAACCTGTAGAAGCTGGAAGAGGCAAGGAAATGAATCCTCCCTAGAGCCTCCAGAAAGGAACACAGTCCTGTCAACTTTTTTTTTAAGATTTTGTTTATTTATTCATGAGAGACACAGGGAGAGAGAGACAGAGACACAGGCAGAGGGAGAAGCAGGATACTCGCAGGAAGCCTGATGAAGGACACAGTCCCAGAACCCTTGCGACCTGAGCTGAAGAAAGATGCTCAAGCACTGAGCCCCAGGAGTCTTTCTCAGTGTCTAAGTTTAATTAGCCTTTCCCCTAGTACATTTTCACACAGTCATCCAGTTTCATTTTCTTAATATCTCTGACATTAACTGAAAATATTTCTACATGTATTTGTTTATTATGTAGTACACCTTCTAAATAAAGTCTCCATAGAATGGGGGTCAGCCCTCTGTCCTCACTGCTGTATCCCAAAGCCTAGAGGATACCTGGCACTCAATAAATAGTTTCATGGGATGCTTGGATGTCTCAGCAGTTGAGCATCTGCCTTTGACTCAGGGGGTGATGGCGGAGTCCTGTGGAGTCTCTGATCAGGCTTCTTGCAGGGAGCCTGCTTAACCCTCAGCTTATGTCTCTGCCTTTCTGGTCTCTCATGAATAAATAAATCTTTAAAATATATTTTTTCATAAAATATTGATAAACCCCAATAACATTAAAGCTTTCCTGTTTTAAATGCATTTCATTGAAATGAATATGTTGACACTCAGAAAGCTCCTTTCATCTGCCCTACTTAAGCAAAATTCCTGCTCTGATCTCCCTTGCCCTGACATCCATGGTCTTGACCACATGTCACAGGCCTAACACAGAGAATGTTCTGTAGTATTGGCTCAGGCAATTAAACTCTTCACTCTTTCACTTCTAGGTGAGATCTCTTTAAGCCATGGAGAGAGGCAATCATACAGTGACTGAGTTCATCCTGGTGGGCTTCACGACAGACCCAGTGATGCAGCTGGTCCTGTTTGTGGTATTCCTTGGCGTGTACTCTCTGACTGTGGTAGCAAATGCCACCCTCATAGTTTTGATCTGTAATGACTCCCGGCTGCACACACCCATGTATTTTTTCATTGGGAATCTATCTTTTCTGGATCTCTGGTATTCCTCTGTCTACACTCCGAAAATCCTCATGACCTGCATCTCTGAAGACAAAAGCATCTCCTTTGCTGGCTGTGTATGTCAGTTCTTCTTCTCTGCAGGGCTGGCATATACTGAGTGTTACCTGTTGGCTGCCATGGCTTATGACCGCTATATGGCCATCTCAAAGCCACTGCGCTATGCTCAGGCCATGTCTATAAAGCTGTGTGCATTTTTGGTAGCATCCTCATATCTTGGTGCTTTTATTAACTCTTCTATCATCACCAAAAGAACTTTTGCCTTAGACTTCTGTAGTGGCAATGTTATTGATGACTTTTTTTGTGATTTGCTGCCCCTGGTGAAGTTGGCTTGTGGCAGAAAAGATGGCTACCAGGCTATACTGTACTTCCTTCTGGCCTCCAATGTCATCACCCCTACAGTGCTCATCCTAGCCTCCTACCTGTTCATCATTGGCGCCATCTTGAGGATCCGCTCCACCCAGGGCCGCCTCAAAGCCTTCTCTACATGTTCCTCACACCTGGTCTCTGTCACCTTGTACTATGGCTCCATTCTCTACATCTACTCTCGTCCCCGATCTAGCTATTCTTTGGACACAGACAAAATAGTTTCCACATTTTATACTGTGGTGTTCCCCATGCTGAATCCTATGATCTATAGCCTGAGGAATAAGGATGTGAAAGAGGCTCTGAATAAACTCATTAAATAAATCAAGATTCTCTCCTTCTCAGGAGATGCAATGACAATTTTTGATCAGGTTACTTACTATATTTCAAGAAGAGCTGCCATTGTGTTCCATCATGATTAAGAATTCTTACAATGCAAGTTAAAGACTTTGCACCCTTGATCCATGACAATTTAAGAGAAATAAGACAAAATTAGAGCAGTTTAGGAGATAGAATTTAAATGCAAAATTTAAGAATTTTTATTGAATTTCATGTTATTCTAGACTAAAACTAAATGAAAAATTTTAAGTTCTCCTTTACATTCAAAATATAACAGAACACCTCAGTTTATCGTGAGAATATTTATGACTGATTGATATACACAGAATAGGATCTATCCGGTTATGTCCTGAAAATAGGAACAAATATGCTGAGTTAATTTTAAATATTTTCCTATGAAAGTTAATTGGTTGAAATTATCCCTTTCTATTGCCTCACCAGGATTTCTTAAGCATTTTTATCTACATTTTGCCCCCAGAAACATTAGCATGAACACCCAGAGGAACCCATGAAATAATTTGGTACAATTAGACTCACCAAGCATCATCTCTCCAATCTATATTTCTCACATATGTCCCTCAAGGAAAAATCTGTCGCGTTTCTATAGATATGATTTTTGTATATCACAGTGTAAGTACCAGAGTTCCTTTTTTATTTTACAAGAGTGAACTTGCAAGGTCTTCCACATCCAAATGGTGACATTCTGAGCATCAAAGCAATATTATGATGATAAAGAATGATAACTACAGTGAGCTAAAACAATTTGAGAAATAAAAGTCTATGACTTCCCATTACTCAACAGAGAAAAATTCTTATATGTTATACACACGTGATAAATTAAAAATATGGTAACGTACATTTAATTTTGGTTTTTAAAGGTACAACAATGAAGATATCATTTGCGTTGATACAACATGAATATGTTCTTGTTCTAGTGGAAAAATAAGTTGTAAACTAACAAACACCACAAGAAAGTGAAAGTAAAGCAAGTAGTCCCCCAAACAGTAGGAGCTCCACACAGAGCAAGAAAGACTAATCACCATCAGCAATAATACATATTAAAGTGTAAAGCAAATCCAAGGTATGTAATCAGTATGAGTCTTAACACATATACCCCAGTAGAGACAGAGCACAACAGTGTAACTCCTAGATGTTTGATTCATACAGTGCTCTAAACTGGAGAGCTATTCATGCTAATTCAGATTCTCATTTTCTAAAACCTTTTTCTAAATAATAAGAGTAAAATTCATATAAAATATATCCTTTGTAAGTAGTGTCAACAGATCTAATCAGATATTTAATGTTGGTAATGAAACTAGAAAACCAATCATTGCATAGGGAAACATCATTACAAAAGGCAAAACTGGTAAAATTATACCCTAATATCACAAATCATTACTTTTACTACTATTAAGATGTTCAAAGTACTAATCAAGAGCTATTATCTTAATTTTTTTAGAGAAGCAATCAAGTCCTACTTTCCAAATTATTATTATTATTATTATTATTATTATTATTATTTATGCTGCTGTATTCTTTTATTAGCCAAGAAGGACAAAGAACAGGTCACAACATCACAGGAAGTCAGACGGACAGACGGATCACAGGACAGAGTCTCATGCTGCACTACGCAGGAGGCAGGGCAAGGAGGGGGGAATCTGAGTCTTGATTTTTTTCAAATAACAGAATGAATAAATACGGTACACAGTGTTTTTGCCACGGCCTGGCACGACCTCTAAGCACAAATGGTCACAAAACAGCTGGTTTGGAAAGCAGTCTGTACAGCCCGCCAGCTGCGGAGTCGGGGTGGGGGCCCGGGCCCCTGGACCATGCTCTGTGGCGGGGGGGGGGGGGGGGGGGGGGGGGGGTGTGAAGCAGTAGAGAGATGGAGACCTCAGTAAGAGGGAGAGGTGGGGCCTGAGGCTTTCCTGGAAGGGACAGCCAGAGACAGAGCCTCGGGGTGAGCCTGCAGTCCTGGAGGGGCCCACCCCAAGCCCCTGCCCTGGGACGCCCTCCTGTGGCTCTCTAGCCGCCTGCAGTAACACGTGGTTCTAATGTTTTAGAATAGGTTTATTTTTTTTAAATAATAAATTTATTTTTTATTGGTGTTCAATTTGCCAACATACAGAATAACACCCAGTGCTCATCCTGTCAAGTGTCCCCCTCAGTGCCCGTAGCCCATTCACCCCCACCCCCCGCCCTCCTCCCCTTCCACCACCCCTAGTTCGTTTCCCAGAGTTAAGAGTCTTTATGTTCTGTCTCCCTTTCTGATATTTCCTACCCATTTCTTCTCCCTTCCCTTCTATTCCCTTTCGCTATTATTTATATTCCCCAAATGAATGAGACCATACACTGTTTGTCCTTCTCCGATTGACTTACTTCACTCAGCATAATACCCTCCAGTTCCATCCACGTCGAAGCAAATGGTGGGTATTTGTCGTTTCTAATGGCTGAGGAATATTCCCACTGTATACATATCCACATCTTCTTTATCCATTCATCTTTCGATGGACACCGAGGCTTCTTCCACAGTTTGGCTATTGTGGACATTGCTGCTAGAAACACCGGGGTGCAGGTGTTCTGGCATTTCACTGCATCTGTATCTTTGGGGTAAATCCCCAGCAGTGCAATTGCTGGGTCGTAGGGCAGGTCTATTTTTAACTCTTTGAGGAGCCTCCACACAGTTTTCCAGAGTGGCTGCACCAGTTCACATTCCCACCAACAGTGCAAGAGGGTTCCCCTTTCTCCACATCCTCTGTAATATTTGTTGTTTCCTGCCTTGCTAATTTTCCCCATTCTCACTGGTGTGAGGTGGTATCTCATTGTGGTTTTTTTTTTTCATTGTGGTTTTTTTTTTTGTATTTCCCTGATGGCAAGTGATGCGGACATTATATGGTCTCATTCATCTGAGGAATATAAAAAATAGTGAAAGGGAATAAAGGGGAAAGGAGAAAAATGAATGGGAAATATCAGAAAGGGAGACAGAACATGAGAGACTCCTAACTCTGGGAAACAAACTAGGGGTGATGTAAAGGGAGATGGGCGGGGGGTGGGAGTGACTGGGTGATGGGCACTGAGGTGGGCACTTGATGGGATGAACACTGGGTGTTATTATATATGTTGGCAAATTGAACACCAACAAAAATTAAATTTATAAAAAAAGTAGTTTCTCAGTTGCATTAGTTAGATATACAAGTTTTACCAAATTAAACACTTTTTAAGTCCACTCCCTATCTTGCTTCTTGTCTTACTCTGGATAATTCACTCTTTCTCAACACTTCAGTTGGATCAGAATTGCTTGATAAGCTGTCCATAATTTCTTATTACAAGGTCTGATCTTTCATTACCTTGTTTTTATTTGGTTGCAGTACTTTTCATCTCAAAGAGGAGGCCAAGAGGATACTATGAAATGTGGTGCTCAATCCCATGGGTTCCAAACAATTCTTGATCTCAACCTGGACCACTAATTTTTCCCAGGTGATTGAGATCAATCACCATGCCCAGTGAGAGACCTCTTGGATCAATGCATGAGGAGGCCTACATGGCCAGAGTACAGTCCCTGATTCCAAATAATCAGAGCATTGAGGGTGCTCCTTTAAGACATTCTACCCTTGTGCACATACACTCCAAACATACTGAGAATATTGTGATGTGTAGGGAAATTAAATTCGAGTGGGCCATTTCATGTAATTGTAAGAGGTGCCACAGAGGTCAGAGTTCTACAAAAGGAAGACACTAAGGTGGACTTAGAACTTCAAGGATTTCGTTAGGGGAAACAGTTGTGTCTGTGTAAGAGAAAAGAGAGAGGCAGCCAGAAGAACAACAAATGCCACTACACCATAGGCAAGCATAGGTACACGTGAAGAAGAGAGGGAAGGAAGATGGGCAAAAGCATCCTAGACCATTGTCCAGTTTATGGTAAGCTCAGCAAGGTAGGTACTTGAGCCAAAATTAGCCATCAAGCCAGTGCCTCAGAGGGATAGTCCTGCATTGCTATCCTTGCTGTGCTCAGTCATTAGGTAGCAGCATCTCTGAGCAGCATGGCCTTGATACAAATGGGGAAATGTGTTTCAAAGCTCAGCAGCTAAGACCTGTGCACAATTATACTCACTGTACCTGGAGCTTTGAAAGGCTCACATTCCTGGCCACCACAGGTACCATGCCGGCCTTATCCCCTCAGTTCGTAGACATGTACGTTCTTCAAACAGAAGATGGAGCCATATATTGGCTGCCATTTTAGAGCATGCAGCATACTTAGCGGATATCTCAACAACCATGACTGAGAGTTCATATACTTTTCTGCGATTTGTCCAGGCTAATCAGTTCCGAAAGATAAGATATAAAGTAAAACCAATTATTTCTGTGGATTGGGGGGGGGGGTTGTTACTATTCTTTTCCATCTAATGTATTTCTCAGTAGAGACAATGTTTGATGGGATACCACGTTCGCAAAAAAAGGCATTATGTAAGTCTACATCTACAGGTGCCAGCAGGAAAACAACTGGTAGGAAAGTGGGTAATGTAACTCAAATAAATCTCCTAAAAATGTGATTATTGTGGAAAGAAAGTCATTAGCTCTGTAATCTTGAATTAGTAAGAAGTTGTGCAATCTAATCACCCTGCTAGCCAACAGGTTCACCAATCCTCCCAGAAAATGATGGTATATCAGTGCACAGTTGTGACCTCTGTTGTTGGCATTTGGGATACCTAACAGTGGAAGAAGAGAAATTAGGCTTGGTGAAGAAAACCATGAGGTTGAGCCCATTCCAGCTGCAATAGCCATTTGTACAAGGGCATGTTGAGCATGAACAGGAGAAAGATGAGAAGGAGGCTGTGTGGAGAAAGAGACCGACTGACATTCACAGAGCATGTCACTTCAACTACCTGATTAGTGACAACCTCCCAGTATATGCATGTGTGGAAAGAATCGGGCACATATGGGTGAACACAAATGATTTAGGATATCTTCTAAACAAAGTATATGACTCTGCACATACAATAAAATATACTCGTCCCTCAGCCTCCTCCACAGTGACCTTAAAATTCATTGTTTATTTCTCAAAAGGTACAACTGCTTCATACCAGTGTATGTCTGCTGAACACTATGGACTTTGAGGATACAATACTGTTTCCAACACAAATTGACCCACTCCATTTATTTCTCAAGATAAAAGTTATTATTCCTGACTCCCTTCTTTAATCTATCTGTAAAATGTGTTCTCTCATGAACTCTACCTTGCAGATTTGAAATTCTTTTGCCTCCAAAGAAAGGAGTTAAAGGTGACGAATTGGGATCCCCACTCGTATCCTCCATGTCTTTGATAGAAACATTAATCTTCGCCCTTCCTCTCAGGTTGAGATTTGTTTGTTAGTTTTTTTACTTTCATTTCAGAGCAATTCAACTTCTACTTGAACCATACATACACCTTGAAACTAATAACCCTCATTCCAAGGGTCAGAAATGGAATTGATATGAGGATCCCATTTCACTCTGTGTATATGCCTACATATCGATAACAATATTATATCTGAGTCTGGGTACATAATGATCGATTATATACCTGGTCCCATTAGACCCATTGAAAGATGCACTCAGGCCATTGTTTCCATTACCCTCACGGGCAAGTATACACCTCTAGTGTTTTCCTTCTCAGTAAATTAGAATCAGGTCAGGACCAATGACTAATAACCCACAGAATATCAGGGCACATTTGCTTTCCTAAGGGATAACCCTCATGAAGGGCAGCCAGCCATCCCCAAGATGGCTTCAAGGAAGATGTACAGTGTATATCTTGGCTAATTTTCAGGATCCCTCTTCAAAGAGATCCTACTTACTTATCATAAGTTAATGTTTCCAATACTGTAAAAAAGCCATTGAAACAGATCAGAGAATTGTATAAGAGGTCGTAATTACCTACTAGAACATCCTGAGCTATTTTTTATTCAAGTAAAAAAAGAAATTCTTTACTTTACAAGAAATTATCACTTTGGTTGGTTTCCCATTGATGTCACTCCTTAAGAAGGACCTAATCCGTGAGACATTACCACAAGTTCCTGAACAAAATATTCGGTTACCACCCACCTGTGACCTACTGGGCAATTCTTTCCATCCTGTCTCTGAGAGTTATTCACTGCCATATGGCTTCCTAGCTGCCTGGTTGTTTAAATCAATAGTCCAGCTTTAAACTGCAGCAGAAGCCAAATCACTAAGTGATATTAATGGCATGCCTCTGTGCCATAGAAAAATAATGCCTTGCTCTCTACCTGTCCTTCATTTCATGAAGCCACTGGTGATCATTTAAGTAAGTTTGATGCTACCGGATGCAATACATGACCACTGTCCGATTTCCCACCATGACGATTTATATGCTTAACCTTCGAATACATGAAGGATCCAATCCCATTTGGATTATCTCCTGGCAATGCTTCTAGGAATGGTATCTGGTAAGGATCAGATAGCCAGTAAACTGATTAATTTGAGGAGGGTTTAAAAAGGATTATTACAAAGAATTGTGTGTGGTATAGAGAACTCCTAAGGAATAGTGTAGTAACTCTAGAACAAATAACTTCTGAGAGCTCTAACTTTCTCTATTTTTGAAGGTGCATGAAGACATAGAGGTCATGAGATATGGAGGAGAGCTTTGAATGGGTCAAAAGCTGGTAGGAGCTATGACCTAGGTCCAGGGATGAAGCCAGCTGTGGCATCTTTGCAAGAAAGGAAAATGGAGAAAACCACTCAGACCTCCATCTCGGGATCCCTGGGTGGCGCAGCGGTTTGGCGCCTGCCTTTGGCCCAGGGCGTGACCCTGGAGACCCGGGATCGAATCCCACGTCGGGCTCCCGGTGCATGGAGCCTGCTTCTCCCACTGCCTGTGTCTCTGCCTCTTTCTCTCTCTGTGTGTGACTATCATAAATAAATAAAAAATTAAAAAAAAAAAGACCTCCATCTCTTCCCCACCAATGACAACTACTGGCTAAACTCATTAAGGACAACAGAGACCAATGGAGCCCACTCATGCAGTTAATAGAGCTGAGTATCATGGAGCACAGAGGAGGTTCAAAAGGTGTAAAATAGATTTTGAAGGACAAAGGAAGGTATTCAACATTTACACAAGTATCAGTATTGTTGAACAAACAATACTTTAATAAGAAGATAAAATATGAATACATATTTCTATACGTGATATGTGTGAACATATATGGCTTAGTTTAGCTTCTAACAAGTCAAGAGAAAAGAGAATACAAATTATGAATGACTATATTATCACCAGGGAATCATAGTCTCAAAAAAAGAACTCTCCATTATTAAACAATACATACAATTTTCTTTAATTGTCTGGTTAGGCATTTCCTAAGCTTATGAAACCCCAAGAGGTTGCAGGAATCTACCACTCTGGGGATCCGGAAGCTACTATAAAGATATGTGATGGAAGCAGATTTGAATTCTGTTCAGGTGATGGCATTGCTGAGAACTTTAGGTAAGTTTTCTGATCCAGATGTTAGAGGTAAATGGATATTTTTACTTGTTCCTCACAACTAGGATGAAGGTCATGTACATGCTATGATATCTTAAGTGCTAAACAAAGGACTTCTTTTGAAATATCTTCACCACCCTCCTACTACAATTTCTGAAACTGTCAAGTTCACAAGGAGAAAGAGCACATCTTACTCTTAGATTCCAAAAAAGGCAGTTAATATCACAGAAAAAGACAAGGGAGAAAAAAACAACTAGGTACACAGACAATCAAGCAATACAGGAACCATTTACAACAAAAACAACGTTCTTAAAATCTAGAGAGCATCTGGGCAACAGGATGAAGTAGCCGAGATTACCAGAGATTATGAAAGGCCAAAGACATCCCAAAAAGCTAAAATCCCTTTCAGTTTGATACACTGTAAGAGAGTATCATATCATATGGTCCCCGGGTAGCAAACAGGGCCAGACTACCCCAGCCAGATTAACAAAACAGAAGTCAATTCTTTAAGCCACTCTCTATCCAAGGAAACATATGCCCTACTTGTTTCTGTGCCTGCATAGCATTCAAAGTAGATCTGTTCATAGCTCATCTCGTTAAAGGTAAAACCTTAGGCAACTCCTCTTTAACTCCTCCAGTCTTTACAACATTGTAATGGCAGGCAGACATCTATGACAAAGAATAAGAATAATATAACTGAGGGGCGCCCTTGTGGCTTAGTCAGTTAAGCACCCAACTGGATCTCCACTCAGGTCTTGATCTCGGGGCTGTGAGTTCAAGCCCCATGTTGGGCTCCACACTTGGTATGGAGTCTACTTTAAAAAAAAAAGAAGATAAATGATACTTCTTTCAGCATTTGTCAGACTTGATCTATGGACAATCTGTATACAAGCCCTTGGGCTGCTTTACTGAAAATAGGTTCCTAGGCCCTATTCACAGCCTGCTAAACTAGAAATTCTGGAGCGTGGTCATATGAATCTTACAATCACAGAATTTAGGAAGCACCTGAGTGTTTACGATGTGACAGGCCACTATGCCCACTCCTTCCTTAAGTTATCTTCTTTACAACAACCTACAGAGATACATTATCCCTGCTTGACACCTGAAGAAATTAAGGCTTTAAACTGTTGACTAGTGATGGCCAACCTGAACCCTTGCTAATCTCCTGAAAGTCAAACGCTTTTTCCATGATACCCTAGGTATCTCTGGTTTAGAGCACTCAGCTCTGATTTTAGAGTCATGCTCCCAATGCATCATGACATAAGAGGATGGAAAATCTGTTGTTTATGTGAAAAAAAGAATCTTCACAGATTTCATTTTGGCTAAGAAATATTGGGTAAGCCTTTTGCATAGGCAGATTCCTTTGTTTCTTCCTATTCCTGTGTGCAAAGTCAAGGCAAGGATTACTAGTGACAGAAAATGCATGTAGGATATCATACAATTGTGCTGTTGGTTTAAGAGTAAAATGACAAAATTAGAAGCCACCCAGAAAATCAATCTCTTGCTTTGTTTCTTTTCCAAATAGGGATGCTCATTGCTTCATTCATATAGTCATTCAATATTTATTATGTGTCTACTATATGCCAGATACTATTTTAAGCACTAAGCATATAATAATGAAAGAGACAAAACTTCCTGCTCTTGTGGAATTTACATCCTAATGGGCTCCTATCTCCCCTTGGCCCCAGTGACCCTGTAGGCCCATGAAAAGTAGAAGTTTCCACTCAAAGATATTCTCCAGGTATTTTTCTATTTCTTCCCATAATTCCCAGAAGAACCTTATCATAAGTTCAAAGTAAAATACAAAGCTGTGGAGTGGAGTTTATTCACAGACTGATAACATCCTTCAAGGAACATTTTTAAATGTGTCCTTGTCTTTTTGCCTGCCACATGGATCAAGGGTCCATTTAGTAAGCAGTATACAAGGATGAAAAGGTTTCACACCTGGGGGCTACTCTCACCCAAAGAAAAAAATATCTCACCCTAAATAGCCAGTTCTTGATGACATTTGTGCATTGAAAAAAATTCTTTGTAATTATGTGAGTTTGAAGTCTACTCTGCTTACAAATAAACACTACATTTTGCAATTTTACTATAAATCAACTCACGTAGGAATTCAAAACGGAAGGAAGAGTTTCATTTATTTTGTTTCGAACTTTATGAAGAATTATTCACCTTGTCGGAAATATCCTATCACCGATGGAAATGCCACTCCTGATATTGGAATCACTAATACATTTGTGATGACTCTACATATATGTATAACCATTTCACCAAATGTTGCAGGATTTACATATGAAAATTCATGTTATTTTAGAATACATCCTGTAATTATTATCATGGAATAGTTACATTATGAGCTACTTTTCTTTTTTATCATCTTTGCAATTAGAATTAGATGTTTTACGTATATATAAATGTTGTGGTAACGACAAAGTGATGGTAGATTGAAATAATCTTTTATTTTTATTTTATATGTTTTTTCACTAGGGCCATATCTCCTCAATCCCCAAAAAAAGAGAAAAAAAAATTTTAAACGAGAGTAACGTACAAGTTTTTGTACACATAAAGTCATGCTCTATCTCACAAGAGCAGTTTATCACAATTTGTTTCATGAATCAAGGTGTCGATATGATCGCATATGGATAAATCTAAACAACGCTTACCCTAGAAAGAAAAAAATGAAAAAAATGCAACTAAAAAGAAAAAGCAACATCAAAGACTTTTTAGTGATGAGAATCCTCATTTATATTACAAGTTAATGTAGTTTTTTAAATAAAGGGAAAAACTGGGCATAAATTCTTCTTTACTTTGGCTTAGTGAAATCATTTATTCAGTATAAAATCCTGATATGTCCCACATATTAGGGGTAAATGTACATTATATCTTGTTATAAATTAATTAATTTTAAAAATGCATTGTCCTGGATTATCACCTAGGCTGAATATAATGACAAGAGTCCTTAAAAGTGAAAAGAGAGGCAAAAGAGTTGAGAGTCAAAAGAAGATGTGGCCGTAGAGATACAATGGTGCTGACTTTGAAGATGGAGAAGACAGACCATGAATCAAAGAATGTGAGCAACCTGTAGCAGCTGGAAGAGGCATGGAAATGGATCCTCCTTGGAAGCTTCCAGTAAGGAACACAGTCCTGCCAAC
Source organism: Canis lupus familiaris (assembly GCF_011100685.1). Lineage (NCBI taxonomy): Eukaryota > Metazoa > Chordata > Mammalia > Carnivora > Canidae > Canis > Canis lupus. Next base: position 39,716,062 of record NC_049239.1, on the reverse strand, counting down.
ATCTTGATTTCATCCCAACTGGACCCACTTTGGACTGCTTTTTAATCTACAAAACTGTAAGATAATATATTTCCGTTGTTGAAAGCTATTCCGTGTGAAGTAATTTGTTACCAGGGCAATAGGAAACATATAATGGTGAACTGATTTTGGACAAGGGTGCCAAGACAATCCAGTAGGGAAAAAAATAGTCTTTTCAACAAATGCTGTTGGAATGAGATATCCGATATCAAAAGAAAGACGTTGTACCTCCACTTCACACCATACACAAAAGTTAATTCAAAATGGATCGTTAACATACATGTAAGAACTAAAACTAGAACACTTGGATAAAACAGAGCAAACTGTTGTGAACTTGGGTTAGTCAATGGTCTCTTAAATAAGAAACCAAGAGCAAGCAAGAATAAAAATCTAAGTTGGACTTTATGATATTTAAAAACTATTGTACATCAAAGGAGAACTTCAAGAGTGTAAAAAGAAAACACAGAGAATAGGATAATATATTTGCATGTCTTATATCTGATCATAAAAGACTTATACATCTAGGAAATTTAAGAAGTACTACAATTCAACAATGAAAATATAAAAGAAACTCATAAAAAGATAAGAAGATAAAACTAATAAAAAGATAAGCAAAGAAGATAAATAGCCAATAAACACTTGGAAAGACATTTAACATCATTAGTTATTAAGAAGATGTAAATCAAGGGGTGCCTGGTGGCTTAGTTCAGCATCTGGCTCCTGATTTTGGCTTAGGTCATGACATCAGACTTGTAGAATCAAGCCCATGTCCAGCTCCTCGCTAAGCGGGGAGTCTGGGATTCTCTCTTTCTCTCTGCCCTTCACCCCTCCTTCCTTTCTCTCTCCTTCTCTGTCTCCGTTTCTCTCTCTCTTGTCTCTCTCTCTCTCTCAAATAAATAAATAAATTCTTAAGAAAAGAAACCGTAAATTAAAACCACAATTATATACCACTTCACATCCAAGTATCTAAAAGATAATTACTTGTATCAGGATGAGGAAAATCTGGAACCCACATACTTTGCTGATGTGATTGAAAACTGGCAGGGTTAATTTGGAAGACAGCTTGGTAATTTCTCAGGATGTTAATTACAGGTACATCATGTGAATCAGCAATTCTAGTCCTAGGTATCTTCTCAAGACAAATGAAAACATATGTCCATACAAAGTTTGTACAAGAATGCTCATAGCAGCATTGTTCATAACTGGCAAAAGTAGAAAATATAAAACATGTGTCAGTTGATGAGTAAGTAAACAAAATATGGTGTGTTCATATAAAGGAATATTACTTGGCAATAAAAACAAAGTAATGATACATGCTACAACATCAATGAAAAAGAAAAATACCACAAAATGGTCTATTTGGGGATAGCATATTTTATCACCTTTCAAATGTCACCACCTTCTCAACCACAGGGACTTTCCCATCTCTTGTGGACTTTGAAAATTTTGTGTATTTGTACCTCACAAACAAGAAAGGACTTTTCCCTCTCAGAGTCTAAGTTTAATTTCCCTTTCCCTAGTTCATTTTCACCCAATCATCCAGTTTCATTTTCTTAAAATCTCTAACATTAACTGAAAATATTTCTACATGTATGTGTTTATTTAGTATGTAGTCACTCTTCTAAATAGAGTCTCCATAGAATAAGGGTCAGCCCTGTTTTCCTCACTGCTGTATCCCAATGCCTAGTTGACACCTAGAACTCAAGAAATATTTTCTTAAAAAAATGAATAAGCCCCCAAAAGCACTCAAGCTTTCCTGTTTTAAATGCATTTCATTAAAATGAATATGTTAACACTCAGAAAGCTCTTCTCACCTGCACTAGTCAGGCAAGATTCCTGCTCTGATCTCCCTTGCCCTGACATCCATAGCCTTGACCACATGTCACAGGCCTAACACTGAGAATGTTCTGTAGTATTGGCTCAGGCAATTAAACTCTTCACTCTTTCACTTCTAGGTGAGATCTCTTTAAGCCATGGAGAGAGGCAATCATACAGTGACTGAGTTCATCCTGGTGGGCTTCACGACAGACCCAGTGATGCAGCTGGTCCTGTTTATGGTATTCCTTGGCGTGTACTCTCTGACTGTGGTAGCAAACGCCACCCTCATAGTTTTGATCTGTAATGACTCCCGGCTGCACACACCCATGTATTTTTTCATTGGGAATCTATCTTTTCTGGATGTCTGGTATTCCTCTGTCTACACACCAAAGATCCTCATGACCTGTATCTCTGAAGACAAAAGCATCTCCTTTGCTGGCTGTGTATGTCAGTTCTTCTTCTCTGCTGGGTTGGCATATAGTGAGTGTTACCTGTTGGCCGCCATGGCTTACGACCGCTATGCAGCCATTTCCAACCCCCTGCTGTATGCTCAGACAATGTCAAGTAGACTGTGCATCTGTTTGGTTGTATACTCTTATACTGGTGGTTTTGTCAATGCAATAATACTTACCAGTAACACATTCACATTGGATTTTTGTGGTGACAATGTCATCGACGATTTTTTCTGTGATGTCCCACCACTGGTGAAATTGGCATGTGATGTGAAGGAGAGCTATCAGGCTGTGCTGTACTTCCTTCTGGCCTCCAATGTCATCACTCCCACGGCGCTCATCCTTGCTTCCTATGTGTTCATCATTGCTGCCATCTTGAGGATCCGCTCCACCCAGGGCCGTCGCAAGGCCTTCTCCACATGCTCCTCCCACCTGGTCTCAGTCACTTTGTACTATGGCTCCATTCTCTACATCTACTCTCGCCCAAGTTCCAGCTATTCCCTTGAGAGGGACAAAATGGTATCAACATTTTATACTGTGCTATTCCCCATGTTGAACCCCATGATCTATAGTCTAAGGAATAAGGATGTGAAAGAAGCTCTGAAAAAGCTCATCTGGTTAACACAATCAGATGTCTAAGTTGATACATTTCTCAAATCAGTGCTCAGGAAAAAAGGGCTGCTTCAGGAGAAGTTTAGGGAACTGACTTTTTTAAACAACACCCCTTTTTTCTAGTCAAATCCAGTGACAAAAATTTTGTGTGTATTAATTTGATTTGCTTTAGCTATCAGACTATAATTTATACTACAACATATTGATTCAATTCAATATTAATATAGTTTTTAAAAAGCAATATTAGGGTTTAATGCAAAATAAAACTGTATATGTTGTTTCTACAATTCCAAAAGATTAAATTTACTTTGCTATCTCCCCTAGGATTGGCCTATTTTTTCCCCTACATTCTGAAAATGTGAAGAAATTCTGGAGACTTACGTAATATACCCCAAATCCTTCTCATCCAGTACTTACAGTTATTCTGTGATAGAAGAATTAAAAAAAGTTGGGGCACCTGAGTGGCTCAGTTGATTGAGCATCTGACTCTTGATTCAGGGTTGTGGGATCGAGCCCCACATTAGGCTCTATGCTCAATGGAGAGTCTGCTTGAGATTCTCTCCCTCTCCCTCTAGCTCTCTCTCTCTCTCTCTCAAATAAATTAAATTAATAAATAAATAAAAATCTTTTTTAAAAAGAATAAGAAAATATTAAGAATATTGTGATGAAAAGAGAAGGTGTTATTTGATGAATGCAGAGGAAAAGAAACACTGGAAGTGTCAGAAGAAATGCTGAAGTGACTCCATCTAGTTCTAAAATTTTAATTTAAAAAAAATAAAAAATAAAAAATAAAAAAATAAATAAAATAAAATTTTAATTTAAATGTATTTTATAACTGTGTCCATTACAGTAATAGCTATTGTCTTTCAATAATAAAGTACTAACTGGTGAGGCACAAGCTACTCATTTGTTACATGTAACTAATAATCCTTAATATTCACTGTGTTTGTAAGTATTGAAAAAATATCAACTAAATCTGTCATGTACTGGTTATTGAGCTGTAAGTTTCTTCACGTATAAGATGTTCCTGGTGGGGGAAAAAAGAAGTATTGAGTCTAGAAGACAGTGGGGTTTTGTTAGTTGGTTTGTTTCAGTTCTTTCCTGATCTTTTTCTCCATGGAGACTATGTGATGGTATGAGGTGAGAGAGTATAAAGTAGAACACTCATTCTGTTCTCCATGGAGAAATCACTGTTTTTAGGTGATATCAAATTTCAGAGATACATATCTCTCCATGGAATTAGAAAGGTACTTTGGCTGTTTGTTTATTTGCTTGTCCTAAAAAACTATTAAACATATTGCCTAACATTAAATTGATGTAGAAGATACAAGATTTACAAAGATATTTTCTATATACTCAATTAGACCTTTATGAAGAAATATGGAGGGAATGCCTTACTAAAAATAAATATTTGTAAAATCTTGAGCAAATTTCCAGAAGTTTAGCCAGTCTAGATATTTTCCCCACACAATAAAATCGGCTTGCCAAGGTTCAAAGACAAACTGGATGCACAAAAACTATCCAGTTACTTTTTTCTTTCCAAGATCCCCCAAAGATAATCAAGAGGATGAGCTTTGTGTAAATGTAGCACTACTAAAAATAAAAGACAATATTATAAAACATCAAACAACCCGACGTTATAGGTTTAAAATAGTTTAATCACAAAATAATAATAAACAAAGAGTGATGTGTCACTCTTTTCCTCAATGTGTCATTCCTTTAAGTATGGGTTATGTTTACTTGAGAATTTCAATGATTACCAACATACATATAAGCCAATAATTTGGAAAATTATGCAATAAGAACATTCTGCATAAAGATAACCTTCATCTCTGCAGCCTTATGGTTTGTGTTGCTTTCCAGAAGGCCTCTTTGACGTCTTTGTTTCTCAGGCTATAGATGAGAGGGTTGAGCAATGGGTTGACCACAGTGTAGAACAGAGCAGCCACTTTGTCTCTCTCCAGGGAGTAGGTGGAACTTGGCCTTGAATACATGAAGAGCAAGGATCCATAGAAGAGCATGACCGAAATGAGGTGTGAAGCACAGGTGGAGAAGGCTTTGCGCCTTCCTGAAGCCGAGCGGATCCTCAGGATAGCCAGAAGGATGTTGCAATAGGAAACCAGGATGGCAAGAATGCTGGAGAGGACTGTGAAGCCCACCACACCCAGGAGGACTTTTTCATAGACATGGGTATCTGTACAAGACATTTTTACCAATGGTGGTGCATCACAGAAGAAGTGGTCAATGATATTTTTACCACAGAAACTCAAGCGGAAAGTGTTAGCAGTATGGGCTATGGCATTCAAAAGTCCTCCTAAGTAGGAGCCAGCAACAAGCCCAGTACAGAGAGAATTGGACATCATACTTGAATAAAGCAATGGGTTACAGATTGCTGCATACCGGTCATATGCCATGGCGGCTAGGAGATAGCATTCTGTGTAGGCTACAACACAGGAAAAGAACAACTGGGCTCCACATCCAGCCAAGGAAATACGTTTATCTTCTGAGACACAATTAGCCAAGATTTTGGGAGTATACACAGAAGTGTACCAAAAATCCAAAAAGGACAAATTGCCAATGAAGAAGTACATAGGGGTGTGCAGGCGGGAATCAATTCGGATTAGGATAACCAGGGTCATGTTCCCTGACAAAGTCATCAAATAGAGCATCAGAAATATTCCAAATAGAATCAGCTGCCACCGTGGGTCTGCTGAGAAGCCCACCAAGATGAATTCAGTCAGAATGGTACGGTTTCCTACTTCCATGTCCACAGAGGAGAAAGCCTGACAAAGGTTTTGAGGGAAAAAAAATCATTTTGTGATTTTTTCTATTGAAATAAACAAAGGTATAAGTTAAATCAGTAATTACTAGAGCATTTATGGACTTTTATCTATGATTAACTAGAATGATAGAACTTCAGTCTGTGACTTGGGAAGACCACAGGAATTGCTATTCAAATCTGATTGTGAAATTAGGGCTTTCACTTATTAATTTTTTAATGCAGGGTAAGTCCCTTAGTCCCACCAAACAGAGAAGAAAAATGAAGCCCTAAACAGTTTGTTTGATTGAGTGAAGAAGACATGCATGAAAATATCTAATCCCATGTCAAGTACATAGTAAGTGCTGAAAAAATTTTAGTATACTTCATGCATTGTTGAGAATTTATGTGTCAGGCTTTATGCTGATAATTATACAGATACCAATATACTATACCACTCCTGTGACTATCAATACAACATTTACATATAATATGATATAATATAATATATATGTTACTCGCTGTACCAGTTAATATCCTAAATCCTAACCCTGAACCACACAATCCTTTCCACAACTTTATAAAGTAGATACTATTATGATTCTCATGGAGTTTAAGAAAAAATTCCACAGTCACAGAATAGATCACCAGCAGAGCTGGTATTTGAACCCAGAATTTTCCTTACCAAGAGTATGTGCTTGGGATGCCTGGGTGGCTCAGTGGTGGAGCATCTACCTTACACTGAGGTCGTGATCCCAGGATCCTGGGATCCAGTTCCGTATCAGGCTCCCCGCAGGAGCCTGCTTCTCCCTCTGCCTGTGTCTCTGCCTCTCTCTGTGTGTCTCATGAATAAATAAATAACATCTTTTAAACAAAAAAGAGTATGTGTTCTCAATTGTTAAGCCATTTATGTTTTTTAGAAGTAAATTTTTTTCTCTTGCTCGGCTGGCTAAGACAATATATAATCCTCTGATAACCTGAATTTCTTTAATTAACAAAAAGATCTTTTAAAAAGCCTTTTTTTAGAGAGGTGGGGCAAGATGGCAGAGGAGTAGGGTCCCCAACTCACCTGGCCCACCAACTTACCTAGGTAACCTTCAAACCATCCTGAACACCTACAAATCTGACTTGAGATTTAAAGAGAGAACATCCTGAATGCTACAGAGAGAAAGGTTCTGGATTCTAACAACGTAGTAAAGTGGGAAAAAATAAAATAAAATAAAAGAGTCCAGCAGGGGAGGGACCCCTTGAAGAGCCGGGCTAAGAGGGCGGCGGGAGCCTAGGGACAGGAAAGCCCCGCCCCAGAGAAGCGGGAACCTTAAAAAATCCACACTGGATTCTTCCCGGAGGGAAAGGCGCTCAGCAGGGAGCTCGGGCAGGATACCAGGAGGGGCATGGAGCCCCCAGATCCCCGGGGTCACTAACAGAGGAGGTGCCCCCCGGGGGAGAGCTGCCGCACACGGTGGGCCGAGCTCCCTAAAGGGCTGGAGGGTGCCCGGGGAGCCTCAGGGAAAGCTCGGGCAGCTCAGCTCTGAGGGGCCTGCCTGCACAGCTCCAGGAGCAATCCTAGCAGTGCAGGTCCCGAATCCCAGGGCATCAGGGGACACAGCCCAGGATCCTGCACTTCCCCCGGGACAGACAGAGGCGGGGAGGGCCCAGGACAGGGAGGACGCTCCTGCTGCAGGGTGCCCTGAGCTGTGCAGGTCAGTGCCCCCTGCCCCTGGAGCATCCAGGACCCTGCAGACGGGGAGCTACAGGAGTTACTGCAGGAGCTGACTCCAGAGCTGGAGAGCTGGCTGCAGCCGGGGTGGCTGTTCCTCCTGGTGTCACCCTGTGCCTGGGACTGAGTGGGGCCACCAGGGAGCAGGGGCCTCACGTGGGAAACAGCTCCCACTGAGCCCGCAACCTGGCGAGGGGCGGGGCATCTCCTCCAGGTGCACACACCTGAGAATCAGCACAGCAGGCCCCTCCCCCAGAAGACCAGCTGGGAGGACCGGGGAAGAGCAAGTTCTTAACCGAGCAGAACTGGAAAGTTCCAGGGGAAGTCGAGAGATTTACAGTATATAGAACTAGAGAGAAACCCCCCTCCTTTTTTCTTTTTTCCTTTTTCTAGTACAACTCGTTTTTATATCAGACTAAAAATTCCCAATATTTTTTCTCTTTTCCCATCTTAACTACAATATTTTACCAATTCTTAATTTTTAACTTTCTTCCATTTTGGCTTTCATATTTCTACAATTACAGGTCTTAGATATATTTTCCACTTCTAGATTCCTTTCAACATACTCAACTTAATTTTGGGAGATATATAAGATAGGTGTTTGTTTGTTTGTTTGTTTGTTTGTTTTCCCTGCCTCATATTGTTCTACAAAGGCAGAAGTTAATACCTTCTAAAAGATGATCAGCATGCACCCAGAACCAAGTGGTATACCGAGCTGGTTCATTCTGTGAGATTCCTCATTCCCATTTTGCCCCCCTCTTTTATCTCATTTATGCTTTGGTGGTCAATGTTGGAGCTTCCTACAAATATTTCTGGTTTATATAAATTTGGGACTGAGCATCTTCTAACATACAGAGATTAATATACTCAGAACCAAGAGGATCACACTCTAGGAACCCTCAGATAGACTACATTCTCCCTCTACTACAACTTCGTCACAACCATCTCCCAATCCCCGCCCCTTTTCTCTCTCTTTTTTTTCTTTTTTCTTTTTTTCTTTCCTCTTTAATTTTGCTTTTTTCTCTTCTTTTTTTGCTTCTTCTTTGGGATTGTTGGCTTTTTATTTTTACTACTTTGTTTTAAAATTTGTTTTTCACTTTAGTGGTCCTTTTGTTTTATTTTGTTCTGATCTTTGTTTTCAATTTCTGGTCTCTGACCTCATCAGAATCATCTAGGGTGAAATTTGCTTAGGTTGTGGTTGATTTTCTTGATGCAGCCCGCTCATACAGCCACTCTGCACTAAGCAAAATGACTAGAATGAAGAACTCACCACAAAAGAAAGAATCAGAAACAGTCCTCTCTCCTACAGAGTTACAAAATTTGGATTACAATTCAATGTCAGAAAGCCAGTTCAGAAGCACAATTATAAAGCTACTGGTGGCTCTGGAAAAAAAGCATTAAGGACTCAAGAGACTTCATCAGTGCAGAATTTAGTCCTAATCAGGCCAAAATCAAAAACCAATTAAATGAGATGCAACCCAAACTGCAAGTCCTAACGATGAGGGTTAATGAGGTAGAAGAAAGAGAGTGACATTGAAGACGAGTTGATGGCAAGGAAGGATGCTGAGGAAAAAAAGAGAAAAACAATTAAAAGACCATGAGGAAAGGTTAAGGGAAATAAATGATAGCCTCAGAAAGAAAAATCTACATATAATTAGGGTTCCAGAGGGCACCGAGAGAGACAGAGGGACAGAAAGCATATTTGAACAAATCATAGCTGAGAACTTCCCCAATTTGGGGAGGGAAACAGGCATTCAGATCCAGGAGATAGGGAGGTCCATCCCAAAATCAATAAAAACCATTCAACACCTCAATATTTAATAGTGAAACTTGCAAATTCCAAAGATAAAGAGAAATTCCTTAAAGCAGCAAGAGACAAGAGATCCCTAACTTATATGGGGAGAAATATTAGATTAACAGCAGACCTCTCCACAGAGACCTGGCAGGCCAGAAAGGGCTGGCAGGATATATGCAAGGTCCTAAATGAGAACATGCAGCCAAGAATACTTTATCCAGCAAGGCTCTCATTCAGAATAGAAGGAGAGATAAAGAGCTTCCAAGATAGGCAGAAACTGAATGAATATGTGACCACCAAACCATCTCTGCAAGAAATAGTAAGGGGGACTCTGTAAAAGAAAGAGGAAGCACAAAGAAATAATCCACAAAAAAAGGGACTGAAAGGTATTATGACACTAAATTCATATCTTTCAGTAGTAACTCTGAACGTGAATGGGTTAAATGATCCCATCAAAAGGCACAGGGTTTCAGACTGGATATCTACAAGAGACTCATTTGAGACGTAAGGACACCTCCAGCCTCAAAATGAAAGGTTGGAAAACCATTTACCATTCAAATGGTCCTCAAAAGAAAGCAGGGGTAGTAATCCTCATATCAGATAAATTAAACTTTATCCCAAAGACTGTAGTAAGAGATGAAAAGGGACACTATATCATACTTCAAGGGTCTATTCAACAAGAGGATAGACCTAACGGTCATGAATATTTAAGCCCCTAATGTGGGAGCTTCCAAGTATATCAATCAATTAATGACCAAAGTAAAGACATATTTAGATAATAATACACTAATACTGGGAGACCTCAACATGGTGCTTTCTGCAAATGACAGATATTCTAAGTACAGCATCACCAAAGAAACAAGATCTTTAAATGATACACTGGACCAGATCGATTTCACAGATATATACAGAACTTTGCATCTGAACCCAACTGAATACACATTTTTCTCAAGTTCACATGGAACTTTCTACAGAATAGACCACATACTAGGTCTCAAATCAGGTCTCAACCAATACCAAAAGATTGGGATTGTCCCCCGCATATTTTCAGACCACAATACTTTGAAACTAGAACTCAATCACAGGAAGAAATTTAGAAGAATCTCAAACACATGGAAGTTAAAGAGCATCCTGCTAAAAGAGGAATGAGTCAACCAGGAAATTAGAGAAGAATTAAAAAGATTCATGGAAACTAATGAAAATGAAGATATAACCATTCAAAATCTGTAGGATACAGCAAAAGCAGTCCTGAGAGAGAAAAACATCTCAATACAAGCATCCCTCAAAAAATTGGAAAAAAACTCAAATACACAAGCTAACTTCGGACCTAAAGGACCTGGAGAAAGAACAGCAAATTAAACCTACACCAATCAGAAGAAGAGAGTTTATAAAGATTTGAGCAGAACTCAATGAAATAGAGACCAGAAGAACTATAGAACAGATCAACAAAATCAGGAGTTGGTTCTTTGAGAGAATAAATAAGATAGATAAACCATTAGCCAGCCTTATTATAAAGAAAAAAGACTCAAATTAATAAAATCATGAATGAGAAAGGAGGGATCACCACCAATACCAAGGAAATACAAACAATTTTAAAAACATAATATGAGTAGCTATATGCCAATAAATTAGACAATCTAGAAGCAATGGACACATTTCTGGAAAACCACAAACTACCAAAATTGGAACAGGAAGAAATAGAAAACCTGAACAGGCCAATAACCAGGGAGGAAATTGAAGCAATCATCAAAAACCTCCCAAGGCACAAAAGCCCAGGGTCAGATGGCTTCCCAGGGGAATTCTATCAAATGTTTAAAGAAGAAAGATTACCTATTCTACTAAAGCTGTTCAGAAAGATAGAAAGGGGCGGAATACTTTCAAACTCGTTCTATGAGGCCAGCATCACCTTAATTCCAAAACCAGACAAAGACCCCACCAAAAAGGAGAATTATAGACCAATATCTCTTATGAACACAGACGCAAAAATTCTCAACAAGATACTAACCAATAGGATCCAATCGTACATTAAGAAGATTATTCACCATGACCAAGTGGGATTTATCCCCAGGATGCAAGGCTGGTTCAACACTCGTAAAGCAATCAATGTGATTGATCATATCAGCAAGAGAAAAAACAAGAACCATATGATCCTCTCAATAGATGCAGAGAAAGCATTTGACAAAATACAGCATCCATTCTTGATCGAAACTCTTCAGAGTGTAGGGATAGAGGGAACATTCCTTAGCATCTTAAAAGCCATCTATAAAAAGCCTACAGAAAATATTATTCTCAATAAGGATCACTGAGAGCCTTTCCTCTAAGATCAGGAACACAACAAGGATGTCCACTCTCACCACTGCTATTCAACATAGTACTAGAAGTCTTAGCCTCAGCAATCAGGCAACAAAAAGAAAAAAAAAAGCATTCAAATTGGCAAAGAAGAAGTCAAACTCTCCCTCTTCACAGATGACATGATATGCACATAGAAAATCCCAAAGACTCCACCCCAAGATTGCTAGAACTCATACAGCAATTTGGCAGTGTGGCAGGATACAAAACCAATGCCCAGAAATCAGTGGCATTTCTATACACTAACAATGAGACTGAAGAAAGAGAAATTAAGGAGTCCATCCCATTTATGATTGCACCCAAAAGCATAAGATACCTAGGAATAAACCTAACCAAAGAGGTAAAGGATTGGGCAGCCCAGGTGGCTCAGTGGTTTAGTGCTGACTTCGGTCCAGGGTGTGATCCTGAAGACCTGGGATTGAGTCCCACATCGGACTCCCTGCATGGAGCCTGCTTCTCCCTCTGCCTGTGTCTCTGCCTCTGTGTGTGTGTGTGTCATGAATAAATTAATAAAATCTTTAAAAAAACAAAGAGGTAAAGAATCTATACCCTAAAAAATACAGAACACTTCTGAAAGAAATTAAGGAAGACACAAAAGAGATGGAAAAATATTCCAGGCTCATGGATTAGAAGAATTAATATCGTTAATATCGTGAACATGTCTATGCTGTCCGGGGCAATTTACACGTTCAATGCAATCACTATCAAATACCATGGACTTTCTTCAGAGAGTTGTAACAAATCACCTTAAGATTTGTGTGGAATCAGAAAAGACCCAGAATATTTTAATATTCCCAGGGGAATATTAAAAAAGAAAACCAGAGCTGGGGGCATCACAATTTCAGATCTCAGGTTGTACTACAAACCTGTTATCATCAAGATAGTGTGGTATTGGTACAAAAACAGAAGCATAGATCAATAGAACAGAATAGAGAACCCACAAATGGGCCCTCAACTCTATGTTCAACTAATAATTGACAAAGCCAGAAAGACTATCCATTGGAAAAAGGACAGTCTCTTCAATAAATGGTGCTGGGAAAATTGAATAGCCACATGCAGAAGAATGAAATTAGACCATTCTCTTACACCAGACACAAAGATAAACCCAAAATGGATGAAAGATCTAGATGTGAGACAAGAATCCATCAAAATCCTAGAGGAGAACACAAGCAACACCCTTTTTGAACTCGGCCACAGTAACTTCTTGCAAGACACCTCTATGAAGGCAAGAGAAACAAAAGCAAAAATGAACTATTAGGACTTCATCAAGATAAAAAGCTTCTGCACAGCAAGAGAAACAGTCAACAAAACTAAAAGACAACCTACAGAATGGGAGAAGATATTTGCAAATGACCTAGCAGATAAAGGGCTAGTATCCGAGATCTATAAAGAACTTATGAAACTCAACAGCAAAGAAACAAACAATCCAATCATGAAATGGGCAAAAGACATGAACAGAAATCTCAGAGGAAGACATAGACATGGCCAACAAGCACATGAGAAAATGCTCCGCATCACTTGTCATCAGGGAAATACAAATCAAAACCACAATGAGATCCCACCTCACACCAGTGAGAATGGGAAAAATTAACAAGACAGGAAACAACGAATGTTGGAGAGGATGTGGAGAAAGGGGGGGATCCCTGGGTGGTGCAGCGGTTTAGCGCCTGCCTTTGGCCCAGGGCACGATCCTGGAGACCCAGGATCGAATCCCACGTCGGGCTCCCAGTGCATGGAGCCTGCTTCTCCCTCTGCCTGTGTCTCTGCCTCTCTCTCTCTCTCTCTGTGTGACTATCATAAATAGATAATAAAAAATTAAAAAAAAAAAAAGAGAAAGGGGAACCCTCCTGCACTGTTGGTGGGAATGTGAACTGGTGCAGCCACTCTGGAAAACTGTGTGGAGGTTCCTCAAAGACTTAAAATAGATCTGCCCTATGACCCAGTAATTGCACTGCTGCGTATTTACCCCAAAGATACAGATGCAATGAAAGACCGAGACACCTGCACCCCAATGTTTATAATAGCAATGTCCACAATAGCCAAACTGGCAGGATCCTCAGTGTCCATCGAAAGATGAATGGATAAAGAAGATGTGGCCTCAGGGCGCGATCCTGGAGACCCGGGATGGAATCCCACGTCGGGCTCCTGGTGCATGTAGCCTGCTTCTCCCTCTGCCTGTGTCTCTGCCTCTCTCTCTCTCTCTCTCTCTCTCTCTCTATCATAAATAAATTTTAAAAAATTATAAAAGAAGATGTGGCCTATGTGTACAATGGAATATTACTCAGCCTTTAGAAATGACGAATACCCACCCTTTGCTTCAACGTGGATGGAACTTGGAGGGTATTATGCTGAGTGAAGTGAGTCAATAGGAGGAGAAACATTATATGGTCTCATTCATACGGGGAATATAATAAATAGTGAAAGGGAATAAAGCGTTAAGGAGAAAAAGTGAGTGAAAATATCAGTGAGGGTGACAAAACATGAACCTAGGTCTGGGAAATGAACAAGGGGTGGTGGAAGGGGAGATGTGTGGGAGGATAGGGTGACTGGGTGATGGACACTGAGGGGGGCACTTGGCAGTATGAGCACTGGGTGTTATGCTATATGTTGGCAAAGCAAACTCCAATAAAAAAAACATACCAGGGAAGCCCAGGTGACTCAGCGGTTTAGTGCTGCCTTTGGCCCAGGGTGTGATCCTAGAGACCTGGGATCAAGTCCCACGTCGGGCTCCCTGCATGGAGTCTGCTTCTCCCTCTGCCTGTGTCTCTGCCTCTCTCTCTCTCTCTCTCTCTCTCTCTCTCTCTGTCTCTCATGAATAAATAAATAAACTCTTTAGAAAAAAAAATACTAAAAAAAGCCTTCTTTAAAAACATTTTCCCCACCTTCTCTTGTTGATATGAGATTCATATACAGAGCTGAGTTATTTTTTGATATAGTAAATGCTGAACATTAGGAAGAGCCCAAATTTTGGCGTCAAGAATTCATTAAGAAGCTGTGAATACTTCCAACTTATCTTTAGCTTTAAAGCTCTGAGGGACGCTCAGCTGTTTAAACTCCTGCCTTCAGCCCAGGACATGATCCTGGAGTCCCAGGATCGAGTTCCACATGGGGATCCCTGCGTGGTGGCTGCTTCTCCCTCTGCCTATGTCTCTGCCTCTCTCTCTCTCTCTCTGTATGTGTCTCTCAAGAATAAATAAAATCTTTTTTTAAAAAACACTTCTGATGGATAAGCTAAAAAGAGGAGTCTAATTTAAAACATACAGAATTGGGGCTGATGCCCCAGTAACCAGCTGACTGTCCCTTAGCTAAAAAAGGTAGTGGGAGAAAGCCAATACTGAGAGAGGATTGTGGTTTATTTCCATGTTTGAAACATTTTCCTTTGAGCTAAGACAGAACCAGTTTGTAACTAGGATGTAAATGTGAATTTTCTACCCCAGGGTCTACTATTGCTGCTTGTTAGGAAGGCAGGTATCTTAATCTTTAAATATTAAGAGTCCTGGAATGCCTGGGTGGCTCAGCAGTTGAACGTCTGCCTTTGGCTCAGGGCATGATCCCAGGGTGCAGGATCAAGTCCTGCATTGGGCTCCTCGCAAGTACCCTGCTTCTCCCTTGGCCTGTCTCTGCCTCTTTGTGTGTGTGTGTGTGTGTGTGTGTGTGTGTGTGTGTGTGTGTCATGAATAAATAAATAAAATATTTTTAAAAAATATTAAGTGTCCTTATGTTTCAAATGTAGCTGATAATGTTCAGAGAAAACATGACTTGATCAGTGACATTGTGGTCGGTAAAGCTTGGAATCCTGAACATCATTCATTTCTCCATTATCGTATAATGGATCTCATCTCTTTAGCACACAAACCACACATGCCTTAGTCTTACACCCCCTTCCATAAGTAGGCTTTAACCTATCTTTACAACTCTCTCTCACTACTTGTCTTCATCTATTTAGGACTTCAGCAAAACTAAATTACTCACATAATTGATTTCCCCTTAAAAATCTTACAACTCACGAGCTTCACATTTATAGTGCTATGCTGGTATTCATTTGTACACTCTAATTTTTTTCTGAATTTGCTCATGCTTGAGTAATTGTTACCTTGACAGGGATTTATGGTCATTACATTGATAATGTGCAAACCGGTGGGTGATAGTCATCATCTCAATAGTTACTATGAACTTCCTCTGCTGTGTTATGGCTTATATATATAATGAAAAATACCTGTGCCTTATTAAGTTTATCTTTAATATGATATAACTTGGGGGGAAATGGAAATATCTGACAGTGGCCATATTGCTACTTGTCTACTCTTATCCTCTGGAGTGGCAAATAACTGAAAAAAATTAATAATTTTTTGGTCTACTGATCAAAGTCTTCACAAAAGAAGATATACTGAAATAAGACCTGAGAAATGACTCCAGTGCTAGCCCACTGTAGGAGTAAGGAGGAGAAGACACCAGTTCCATGAGAAGAAAGAACATATATCAGAATCCTCACATGAGAGAGTCTGGTGGGCTCAAAAGGCCGAAAGAGATTAAGTAAAGATGTTGCAGGGAGGAACCAGTGAGTGAACCACAGGAGTGATCAGCTCACAAAGCCTATTGAAAGCCACATTAAGGATTTTGGATCTTGGGGAAAATAGAGCAGAGTTTGAACTAAACAAGAGGATGGGGATTGTTGGTGTTAAGAGGGCCTAGTATTTTAATAGAGTGATGAGAACAGACCTTTGCCAGACATTTGAATGGGATTTTCAGGAGATTAGGGTATGAGCACAGACTCTGATCTAGTTTCCCCAAGACATACTGTCATCTTCTAACTCCTGAATATGGTTTATTGTCTATTTTTGTCCATCAGCATGCAATGACACAATAAGATCTCTCTTTTTTCTTTACTGCTGTATCTAGCACATAAAAAAACTGTTCCCATCAACTAATTGTCACTTAATAAATATTTCTAGAATGAATAAATGGGTAATTATCTTTATATCTTGAAGCTGTTTTCCCCCAAAGTACCATCTACTTCTAAACTAGCACAGACTACTTAGGACAAATTTACCTTCAACTGGACTTTCCTATTCAGTGTACTTTATCACTTTAGAAGGAAGATTATTAAAGGAAGGACTCATAACTATCACACTCATAACCATCCAGATGTCCCAAAATCCACCTTGAATTTGAAATAAATTGCAATTATAGTGTTGTGAAATAAAAGACACAGAAAAAGTCTGAGCCAATCATGCTAAAGCATCCCATATAGAATAGTTGTTCAAGATGTGTGTTCCCCTCTTCCCTGCTCCTTCCACTGGAGCACTAAACATTTGGGGGGAAGAATATGTCCCTCTAACACCTGAAAACTAGTGGCAAGATGTGATAATATCACACACTAGTAGTTTGGACAGCACAGAGCACCAGAACCAATACAGTCCAAAAGCATGTCAATTTTATTCCCCTCTTGTTTACCCTACTGAGTAAGTGAATATATGATGACACTGTGTAACTACCAGACTGAATTTCAAATTCTAGATGAAGGCTAGGTATATCATTAGTGAACTCCTTATTTAGAAACTTGTGTGTCTGTGTGTAGATGTGTGTACATTTGGCATAACAATGATCCTTTGAGAGCCACGCCTGACACTGCATCCCACTTCTAACTGAGCTAAGGCCAAAGAGAGACCAAACCACTTAACTACTCCTGGTTCCAGTTGCTTACCCTTGACCAGAAAGGACAGATGCTGCAAGCGACAGGCTTTTCCCTTTCCTCTGATATTTTGGCAGGCTTTGTTGAACTCAATATATGTGTTTTCTCAACAGACCTTTGAGACCTCTTCCACAGAGTAGCCCAGTCTCTACACCTCAGTCTCTAAAGAATTAATTAAAGTGCATTTAGAATATGGGGATGATATACTAATTAGGATATGATGAGATGAAAAGTATTTCACTAAAATTTTACACTTTTTTATCATTAATCTCAATATAATCATAAATGTGTCTGAGAATAGAAACTCTCCAAATTATTTGAATTAAACTTTTTTTAGAGTGTGTCATTTGTGGTCCATAATTTTTTTTTTTACTACCAGAAAATATTCTACACTTCCTTGTCTACACTACACTTCCAGGGTACATTTCCCTCTCTCATTTATTAAGAAATTCCTATTAAACCCTGATGCTATGGGTCGATTGGAAACTCCCTAATTCATATGTTGACTGATAGTGACTCAGAATGTGTATTTGGATATAGGGTCTCTATAGAAGTGATTAAGTTAAGAGGCACCTGGGTGGTTCAGTAGGTTAAGCATCTAACTATTGATTTCAGCTCAAGTCATGATCTTAGGGTCCTGGGATCAAGTCCCAAGTCTCCATGCACAGTGTAGAGTCAGCTTGAGGATTCTCTCTCTCCCTCTCCCTCTCCCTCTGCCCCTCCCATTCATGATTTCTCTCTCTCTCTCTCTAATAAATAAATAAATCTTTTTAAAAAATAATTAAATTAAAATGAGATGGTTAGGATGAGCTCTAATCCAATCTGACCCGTCTTCACAAAAAGAAGAGATGGAAATTTGGACACACAAAGACATACCAGAGCTACTTGTGCACAGAAAAGACCATGTGAGAAAGCAGGAGGGTGGCTGCCTGCAAGCAAAGGAAATAAGCCTCAGAACAAATCAACCTTAATGGCATCTTCATCTTGGCCTTTTAGTCTCCAGAACTATGAGAAAGCAAATTTCTGTTGTTTCAGCCACCCAGTCTGTGGCATTCTGTTATGGCAACACTAACAAATGAATATACTTGGTCACTGACACTAGGGCTCTTTTGTGTGGTATAGTTTCATGTTTTATATTTATTTTTATTATTATTATTATTTATTCATTCATGAGAGATACAGAGAGAGGCAGAGACACAAGCAGAGGGAGAAGCAGGCTCCCTGCAGGGACCCTGATGTGGGACTCGATCCCAAAACTCTGGAATCATGCTCTGAGCCAAGGGCAGATGCTCAACTGCTGAGCCACCCAGGCATCCCGCTTCATGTTTTATACATAAAAAGACTTAAAATTAGGAAATGTGAGACATCGTGATGAAACATTCTCTAAGTTGCTATGAATTCATATATAAAACTGAATCAGCAAAGAAACCCAAACATTCATAGATCTTTAATGGCTGTCAATTATTGATTCACCTAATAGAGATTTTCACAATTAATCTTCTCATTGGGTATAAAACTTTTTAAAATCTGTCTAGTTACTATTTCTATCTACATCTCCATTTCTATCTTCATACAGCTCCTATTCTTTTTTCCTTGATTATTCTAATTGTTAGGAAACATTCCTTCACTGGAAGCTCACTGTGACTCTGGGTTATTTGTTCTTTCCTGCGTCTGCTGCCAAAAAAAAAAAAAAAAAAAAAAAAATCTTTGAATAATAGCAAGCAAAAAAACAGAATAGAACAAAACAAAACAAAAACTACTCCCTTTCACCCTTCTCAGGTGAAATTCTGTTTCAGAATTCTAAGAATTTTAGACTCTGTTCCCAGCTGGCAGGCATAGCAGTTTTTCCAAATATACCCACTTATTTATTTTAAGCACATATTCAAATACATTAGCACCAACTTAAAAAGACTATTGCAGTTAAGGGTTTCCACATTCTCCAATAATTTTATTTTTTGCTTTTTTCATTATGTCTGAGAGTCTTGGCTAATAGCGATGATGTGAAGATCACCAAAAAAAACCTATATAGCCATGTTTCCCAAGTACTTTCATTTAAGAAAATGGTGCCTTATCTAACATTTTCTTCAGAGCCTCTTTAACATCCTTATTTCTTAAGCTATAGATTAAGGGATTCAACAATGGTATCACCACAGTATAGAACACTGACACCACTTTATCCCTTTCCAGGGCATAGCTGGTACTTGGTCGGGAGTAAATAAAGAGAATAGAGCCATAGTACAAGGTGACAGCTGTCAGATGAGAGCCACAGGTGGAGACAGCTTTGAGGCGGCCCTGAGTGGAGCGGATCTTCAAGATAGCAGCAATGATGAAGAGGTAAGAGGCCAGGATCAGCACAGTGGGAGCAATGACATTGGAGGCCAGTATGAAATAGAGCACAGCCTGGTAGCTCTCCTTCACATCGCAGGCCAGCTTTACAAGGGGTGGCAGGTCACAGAAATAATCATCAATGACATTGCTCCCACAGAAGCTCAGGGTAAATGTCTCGCTGGTAATGATGGTTGAGTTAAGAAAGCCACCAAGGTATGAAGCTGCAACGAGACTGGCACATAACCTTGAGGACATTGTCTGGGAATAAAGCAAAGGGTTGGAGATGGCCACATAGCGGTCATAAGCCATGGCAGCCAACAGGTAACACTCACTGTATGCCAGACCAGCAGAGAAGAAGAACTGAGCTAGGCAGCCAGCAAAGGAGATGCTTTTGTCTTCAGCCATACAAGTCCTAAGAATTTGGGGAGCATAAACAGAAGAGTACCAGAGATCAAGGAATGAAAGATTCCCAATGAAGAAATACATGGCTGTGTGGAGCCGAGAATCAGCACAGATCAGAGAAATCAGAGTCATGTTCCCTGAAAGACTGGTAACATAGATGAAGAGGAAAATAACAAAGAGTACTTTCTGTAACCACAAGTCCTCTGTGAACCCTAGAAGTATAAATTCTTTCACTTCGGTGAAATTTTTCTCATCCATTGATCTTGGGTTTCGATGGTCCTTTCCTGTGAAAAGATTAATAAATATATCAGTAGATCAGTATATCAACCTCCCTCATCATTTGCCATTTTAGATCACTAAAATACCCAACTGATGCATGTATGTTGTTCATTGTGAGACATAAACACCATGCCATAATAAGTATCACGCATTTTAGATGATCAGAGATCAGTCTTATGCTGCCAAAGGAGATCAATTATCATGCACATAACATAACGTGTGTCACCATGTTCTTTTCTTTGAGTATAGTTGACACACAATGTTACATTAGTTTCAGGTGTGCAACATAGTGATCCAACAAGTTTATACATTATGTTCTGTCACCACAAATGTAGTCATAATCTGTCCCCATACAAAGCTATTAAAATTCCATTTTTTTCAACAGTTCATAATATTTTTGTATATTTTTTATTGGAGTTCAATTTGCCAATATATAGTACAACACCCAGTGTCCAATCCATCAAGTGCTGCCCTCAGTGCCCGTCACCCAGTAACCCCATCCCCCTGCCCACCTCCCCTTCCACTACCCCTTGTTTGTTAGAATACTCACTATGCTGTACCTTTTACTTCCTGTCACCATATATCTTTCAACTAATTTTCCCTCCTTTTCGGGAAAGGGTGATTGAGTTATCTTTTCTCTTTGCATTTGATGGAGCACCTTGTGAAAGATATAAAAAAGAAGTTCTGGTTTCTGTGCTTGTCATTGACTCCTTTTGTCTTTACTAGAGAATTCCATGAAGAAGCATTCTTTTATTATTCTAATAATATTTTAGAATATCATCAGAAATGCATTTACTATAATTTCCTTGAAAGCAATAACTACATTGTATTCAACTTTTATCCTCAAAACCAATTTTATGCATCTATGCATAAAATAAAAGTATGTAACTTGAATAATAGAATAGTTTTCCTTTGACAGTAGGAATGTGAGCTCTAGCTATTTGTATGACACTCAAATGGATGCTGAAAAGAAGCAACTTGTTCATCAATGGATAATTGTGTTCATAATGTGGTTGAATTTCCTATAAAGAGTTAAAACAAACAAAACACTTGAACTGGCCAAACTGAATGGTTTAGAGCAATACCACAAGCTGAATATGGCCCATAAAGATATCTAGGTTCTAGTTCCTGGAACCTGGGACTATTACCTTATATGAGGAAAGACTCATTAAGTTCAAAATTAAGAATCTTGATATGGGAAGATTATTGGAGTGGGCCCTTAATGCAATCACAAATACCCTTATAGGAAAGGGGCAGAGGAAAATTTGACTACAGACACATGAGGAGGAGGCAGTGTGGCCATAGAAGCAGAGACTGGAATGATAGAACCACAGGGAATACCAGCATTACCAGGCCTTTGAGGCAAAGATTGGATTCTCCAATGGAGCCTCTGGGTGGACAGTAGCCCTGCCAACATCTTGATTTTGACCCAGTGATATTGAGTTTGGACTTATGACCTCCAGAACTTTGAGAAAATAAATTTTTCTTGTTTTATGCCACCAAGTGGATGGTGATTTGTTAATACAAAAAGTTGTGGAACTGAATGTTTGACAGTTTTTTTTTTTCTCTTTCTGGGGCAGACACAGGAGGTGGGTGTATTGCCAGCAATGCAGGAAGCACCATTTCCACTTGTCTGTGTTAAACCCCCAGAGCATCTACTACTCCAGCACAGGACAAAGAAAAAAGAGCTAAATTATCACTGTCAGAGTTCTGAGCTAATATTTATGCTTTAAATCCAAGGCTTTAAATTCTTTTATGTTTGAGAAAAAAAAAAAACGTAGTTTTGCTCATGTGCTGCATTATTAACTTAAAATCAAGGGAGAAAAATTAAGAATTGCTCTTTTGGAATTGTATCTATTTGATTGTAAGAATCTATACTTTTTAACTTTAAAATACATAAATAAAAATGCATGTATACATACATACTAATGCTATATTGATTGCCAAGGTAGAAATTCTTCATAATAAGCAAAAGAAGTTTGGAATAAGTGCTATTTTAATACTCTTAGAATTCAAGGTGGTCATTTTCACAAAGCATATTCCTAAAAGAGTCTTAAGCCCAAGAACCAAAAGACCTGAGTTCTGGTCTTGATGCTGCCAATTTTATTTTATTATTTTTAAGATGTTATTTACTTATTCATGAGACACACAGAGAGAGAAGCAGAGACATAGGCAGAGGGAGAAGCAGGCTCCCTGTGGGGAGCCTGATGCGAGACTCAATCCCAGAATCCCAGGATCATGCTCTGAGCCAAAGGTAGACGCTCAAACACTGAACTACCCAGGTGCGCCAGCTGCTGCAATTTTAAATGAACTTAAAAGCTCAAAACTCTACTGTCTCACCTACCTTCCTTAGTTGGGAGGACCTCTAAGAGATCACAAATGTGATTAAGCACTTTGAAAACTAGAAGTTAAAAGTACAGATTGCATTCTCTATGACTTCGCAATTTCTTCACCTCAGTCATCTGTCCTTCAGATATATTTGCTTTACCTTCCAAGGACTTCCAACTGCAGCTATGCTATGAGTCCTTACAGTTTCACGTGTTGTCATGCAGAAACCTCCCCTATTCAACATGCAGCTTTTACACAAGGTGGGAAATTGCTGGGCTTGACTGAAGAATCATATTGGGAATGAAAATTGCAAGAGACATTTCTTCCCCAATCTCTCATATTTGCCTCTCCAGTTATTAAAATATAGAATATACATACATGTCAATATATACATATGTTAATATGTATGTCAATGCTTTTACATATTAACAAAGGGTTGCAGGTGTTTAGGGTGAGACATGAGACACAGGTAAGTAGCATAAATAAGAAAATGTGGAAAAGGAAAAACAAGATCAGGACAAAAAAATAAAGGCAAGAATAAAACCTGTTTCACATGAGGAAGTCTTACCCACTACTTTGTGCAGACCAGAGATTTCCCTCAAAAGGCTTTAGAAAAAAAAAAAAAAAAAAACCTTTTAGCAGCCCATATATACAATTAGTAGCATCCAAAAGACAAGTAAATCAGCCAGGAATTTAGGCAAAACATTACCATTCTTGTTACCAACTTTGAAATCTTTTATTCCAAAAACCCTTGTGAAGAGAATGAGTTTAATATGATGCATGATATACTGAATGGTGTTCTTATATGTGGAGACACACAACATAGAGCTTTTTTGAACTACTTTTACTTGTCATTCATTTGTAGACTTAAAGCTCCACTGCATGCCTTGTTAGAGTCAAGGAATGCTCAGAAACTTTCTCCCCATAAAACATCTCTCCTCTCCATATCTCAAACACCTCCTTGTAGGGAGACGTTTCTAAAAGGTAGATGCTTCTGAAAATGGTCATCCACAAGTAACTGAGTTCTTAGTTCATCCTCTCCAGGCCACATGCACCTGCCATCATTTTATCTATTATCTACATTTCTATATATAGATCTTAGATATCTAAGAAAGTGAAAAAATAAAAAGAGGCAAATAGATACAGATATAGGTACAGATAGATATATAGAGAGAAATCTATATAGCTGGATTACATGTAAATAGGGGTAGAGATGATAGATAGATGATGATGATAAATGATAGATAGATAGATAGATGATAGATAGATAGATAGATAGATAGATAGATAGATACATAGATAGATGATAGATGATAGATAAAAATTGTACTCCTCTTGAGCTCTTCTTCCATGTACTACCTAACATAGAAAAAGAAATGTTTTAAGGTCATGAAAATAATGACTCAAGTTGATATTTCTACAATTTGACCTACTTTACAGGCTAATAAGTTTCCTGCAAGATATAAGGAGAGACAATAGTGGGCCATACACGATAACATAGAGCTATAGAGGATTCATGAAGATGAAGATATCTATCACATGCACATCTAATTGCCTGTTTCACTGAAAAAGATAGGAACTGAACTATGACCCAACAATTAAACTACTGGGGATTTACCCCAAAGATACAGATGCAGTGAAACACCGGGACACTTGCATCCCAACGTTTATAGCAGCAATGTCCACAATAGCCAAACTGTGGAAGGAGCCTCGGTGTCCATCGAAAGATGAATGGATAAAGAAGATGTGGTCTATGTAGACAATGGAATATTACTCAGCCATTAGGAACGACAAATACCCACTATTTGCTTCGACGTGGATGGAACTGGAGGGTATTATGCTGAGTGAAATAAGTCAATCAGAGAAGGACAAACATTATATGGTCTCATTCATTTGGGGAATATTAAAAATAGTGAAAGGGATTATAGGGGGAAAGAGAGAAAATAAGTGGGAAAAACTAGAGAGGGAGACAGAACATGAGAGACTCCTAACTCTGGGAAATGAACAAGGGGAGGTGGAAGGGGAGGTGGGCGGGAGGATGGGGTGACTGGGTGACAGGCACTGAGGGGGGCCCTTGACGGAATGAACACTGGGTGTTATTCTATATGTTGGCAAATCAAACTCCAATAAAAAATATATACAAAAAAAAGAAGAAGTCACGGGAATAAAAGGCACAAAATAGGGAATATACTCAATGGTATTGCGATAGCATTGTATGGTGGCAGATTGTAGGTACACTTGTGGTGACCACAGTATGATGAATAAACATATTGAGCTGTAAAAAAAAGGAACTGAACACAAGACATTTGTAGACATTTCAGCTATTTTCATCAAATATGCTAATAAGAAAGAAAAACTTAATTGTATTTCATAAAGTCAAATTATGTTATGGTTTGATTATAGGAAGAATGGGGGAGAGTGTTGTCCATATAGTGATTTACCGAGCATTTTCATCTGGTTAAACACAACTTACTTTATGAATGTAATGACTTCATTTGATTTTCAACTCAATTCCACAATTTTTCACATTACCTTAGGAAAAAAAAAAAGTGCCTTCAATTCACGCCACAGGAATCCTCCTTCTAGTGGTAACAATGCCAGGAGAAAATATAAGCCTGAGCATCCCTTTGGGATATGCCACTCAAAGCAAAATGGATCTTCATGTGCTCTTCTGGTGCCAAGTGAACAATTATAATGCTCAGTTATCTTTCTAGAATGAAGTGAGAGATCATTTATTATGAATATAATTGGTCCAATTAACATGCAAAGTCCATTTCCTTTGTGAGTATCATTTATGTATTTGAGATAAAACAGAATCTGGGAGAAAGGAATAACCAATAGAATTATTTTCACACAATAGATTCTCAAGAATTATTTGTAGTCCATAATGATAATGGTGATAATGAAGATAATGCAAAGACTAAAGAATTTTAGCTCTGAACCATATTGAGTGTCACTTAACCATTTTGTAAGCAATCAAATTGAGAGACGGCATTTGAGAAATTGAAATTGAGAGACAGAAGCAAAGCCACATGGTTAGGGCAAACTTTATCTCTACATCAAACTTTATATTTATACATTCAAAATATATTTATCAAGCAACTCCCAGATATCCAATACTGAGTCAGATGTTGGGATAGATATAACCATGAGTCAAGGTAAGGTCTTAGGTGAGTTTGTAACAGTTAAGAAGCAAGCCAGGACTGAGATTGCCTAAGTGTGACCCCCAAGTCTAGAACTCACTACCTGTGTGACCAGGAGCAGTGCAAGTAAACTCACCAAGCCTCAGTTTTCCTATCTATAAGATGGAAACAACTTGTTTTCCCCATAGAATTGTTATAAGGGTGAAATGAGATAACATATATAAAGGTTTTAATAAATATCACTTAAAATCAAAAAACAAGTAAAAATTAAAATAAAGATACAGTGCTTTTTGGAACCTACTGCCGTATGGGGGAAGAAATCAAATAATTATATAACATGTATTTATGCATTATGACTAGTGTCATGGAAGCATCACAATAAAGTGTCCACAATTGTATTACAAGACACGACATAAGGTGTAACCTTAGGGAAGATTTATCTGAGGAGCTAATATTAAACTTAGAAATGAAGGATAACAGGAACAGGAGTTTGCTGGGTAAAGTGGTGACAAAGATGGGGTGGCAGTGCCAGGAGGCTACAGAGAGCAGTCTTACAGTGGTTATAGACATGCAAACCTCCGAGTTGAGAAAAAGCAATGTGGATTCAAGGAAGTTCAGGGTGGCTGGACCCTGGAGAGAGAACTAGAGCAGCACTGAATTAAGCAAGAGCGGTGGGCAAGACCAGATAGCACAGGACTGGGAAGTCCATGTTAATGGCTGTGGTGTATATTCTATGGACCATGTGGAGCACTGGCATTTTAAGAAACAATACTATGTCAGGCAAAGGGCTATATCTTTGGGTCTCTGTAAAACCTACAGGTCACCCCTATACCGTGACTTAGGAAGGTGTATCACCATTCCAGGTGGGACTGGGAGAGCACTTCTTCCATTCAGTGCAAGCCACACAATGCACATCCACACATGACCAATCTCAAAGCACAAAATGGAGGGGCAACTAATGTAAGGCGAGAGATGGAACACATTATAGAGCGCCTAGAGTTGCTAGGAACCACACAGAGATTGCAAAAGGACAGAGCTGCTTGGTGCAACTGTGTCAAGAACGAGGCGCCAGAGGCCATTTTTTTTTGGAAGGATAGAAAGAAGGAATAGATTCATACTCACTGACTGTGTTCTTCGACTTTAGGAAGAGACTCTTGCATGATGGGAGAGACTCTCCCCCCAAAATATGACTGTACAGATTAGAGTGGGTCATTAGGACTTCTATAAGTAGAACATAAATCAGAAAAAAATGTTACTGTTGTTGTTTATGACCCTATTATAAATCGCCTGTCCATCTCAATAACCTCCAGAACACTATGGCAACTGGACAAGATAATGTGTCAAGGTCCTCTGCAAGACACAAAGGCTCATCAGTACAGCCTTCCTCTTCAGCCACTTCTGCTACTCACCACCACCATGCCCTTGATGGTGCAGGCCCTCAGGACTCAAGCTGTGTTGCCTGGAAAAGCCTCCAGTGTTACCACCTATCCTTGATTTGAGCATGCTGCTGCTTAGAATGTCCTGACATGGTACTATATCTGGCATTGCTTCCTACTCAAGCCACATGCTTTAGCCAGAAGTTAACCAAATATATTTGGTATTCCTCATGCCCCCCACACCAACAAAATTAATTATTCCCTGTGCTTCGTACTAGGTGATCACCAGCCCAATGCATTCTGTACAAACTACAGTGTGTAATATCCAGAAGTTAGGGTCCCCTCCATTCTTGCCCCCATTCTCAAATATTAATAAGAGGAATAAGCTACAATTCTAAGTATTTGTGAGATGCCAGGCACAAGGTGGAGCATTTTATGGACATTATCTCCTTCAAACCTTAAACAATTCAAAGAGAGAGAAACCTGTGTAGGGCAGCGGAGAACATTCCTAAACAACATACAACAGAAAAATGAGAAATGTATGAAACAACAATTCTTTAAGAAAATTGTTTTGGGGCTCCTGGGTGGCTCAGTCAGTTGAGCCTCTGCTTTCTGCTCAGGTCATGATCCTAGGGTCCTGGAATTGAGCCCTGTGTCAGGCTGCCTGCTCAGTGGGGAACTTGCTTCTCTCTCTCCTGCTCCCTCTTCCTGCCACTCCCCCTGCTTGTGTGCTCTCTATCTCTCTATCTCTCTGTCAAATAAATAAATAAAATATATTTTAAAAAAATAAAGAAAACAAAATTGTTTTTAAAAAAAAACAGAAAATGTCAGCAACTGCATTTAAGCCTGTGAATCATTTGATCGGTTAATACACTTAAAGTGTTTAGAACCTTATTTAGAATGCACAATAATGATATATAAATTTAGGATATTAATATTGCTCCTGAGGTTTCACTTATCTGTTTTGAACATTGCAGTGCATTTTGCATCTGTCTTGAGGAGGTGAAGGACTAAATTTTCAGAAATTACAGTTTTTCTGCTAATGTGAAATTGCTAGCTAGTTTTATTGAAAAATTCTACCCTTCAGCACCCTGAGGAGAGTATAATAATGGGACAGTGGGGAGACAAAATGACAATAGCATCAGCCAGAAAAAGAAAGCTCTATTAGGATATTCCCAAATGCAAGAGACACTGATCCTAGAGGAATAGGAAATGGAATACACACAGAGATTCTGTGGTATGTATTTATGACCCAAATCCCAATCATTACGTGGTGATGTTAAGAAACAGAAGGCCTAACACACATGTGTGCACACACACACACAGACACAAATATTCAAAGAAAGAAACACTTAGGAAATGCCAAATACTCAAACATACCTCTCTGCTTCATAATAGCTAACTTACACAACCAAAAAGTCAACATATTTGAAGGTCTGAGTTTGGTTTACCTTGTCATGTTATCTTCTAAGGATACAATGAAAGCTGATAACAGGAGGAAGTTGTTGTGTTAGATACATGTTAGTTGCAGATACATCTCTGAGCTCTGAGGATCTGACATATAGCCAGCTAACACTTAAATAAAGGAAGACCAATATGGATGGTTTGAAGCATCCATAGGGCTTCAAAGAGAATGAGATACACAAATTAAGAGAAACCTCTGAGGAAATTGATGACGTTCTCCAATGGGTTTTGCAAAACTAACACCCTTCATGAATGAATAAGCGATAAAAACCATTATGGAATGCTGAAAATAATATGCTCTTCACAGTATTTAATTTTATTAGTTTTTCTGTATAAATTTCATAATTGAAATTTGGTATAGCATTTCATAGTTTTTGTTCTGTTTTTCAAGATCCATTCCATCAAACACTTCATTGCAATATAATAGAAAATGTTGGTTTTGTTTTCCATGTTGGTGTATTTCATGAACATTTCATGAACATTTGCCTGATATTTGTTTACATCAGATAATAAGGACCTTCTGGGGGCACAGTTGGTTACCTAAGTGTCTGACTCTTGATCTCAGTCCAGGTCTTCACCAAACTGTCGTGAGTTCAAGCCCTGTATTGAACTCCACGCTGGGCATGAAGCCTACTTAAAAATTAAATAAATGAATGAGTGAATGAATGAATGAATGAATGAATAAATAAATAGAACCTTCTGTATTTGTGAATGGTTAATTCTTCTGTACAATGTACTTATAAAATAGCTTACTTATTCAGGGCAGGAAACTGGAGCAGCAGGGTCACAAGTCCCCTCAATCCTTTTAGAGAGTCTGTATTTCTCTTGTCCCTTGAGCCCAGTGTTCCATGAACAATGTGTGTGTGTCCAAGGCCACACTTCTAAATACCTGATTCTGTCTTTTGCCAGGAGCTAGTTCCTCAAGTCCAGTGTAGTGGTAGAAGGACTTTCTCAGTGTTCATAGATAAATAACTGAATAAAATTATTTTTGGCCAACTTTCTTTTTTTCATGAAATTGATTTTATATCAAATCAGAGACAGAATCAAATAGCAATAATTTAGGTCCCGTGTGGCCATAGGTCAAATATTTATTGAACAGTGCCTATGGACCATTTATCCAATTATGTGCTAAACACTAGAGATAAAGCAATGAACAAATCAGAGGTTTCTTGCCCTTGTGGTGCTTTTAGTTCAGGTTGTCACAACTGCAGAGGAAAACAATTGTTTAGTGTGATTATGAGCACTTCTATGATTTGCCCAGGATCATGAAGAGAGTTAATGGCAGAGTCAGTATAATCAGAACTCATCCCAATGCATCTTGTATATTTAGGAGCTCTAGCACTTAGTTTTCAATCTTCTTTTTTTTTTTTTTTTCTTCTTCACCTGAATGGTTTTCTCTACCTCTGCTAGAGCAGGAGTTCTAATTTTAGGTCCATTGTTCATTAGGAAGAACACAGGTGAGTTTCAAAGGGTCCAAGATTCTCCCTGAAAATGTTCAGTAGAAATCTTGTTTGTGTGCTTACTTATTAGTAGGTCTATTAGATTCTCAGTAGAAGTTTTCACAGCCATTGGGCTAGAGGTTTCAGATTTTCATTCCTCAAAAAGAAAGCCTTCCAGAGTGATGTTGACACTTCTTGAAATGGATTGTCAAAGGAATTTGGGCAAAAAAAAAAAAAAAGTTAATTCAGTAAAATTTCCTTGAAAGTGCCTTAAAATGCTGACCTGCCAGACTTGATTGTTGAAAATATTTGTCAAACACTAAAATGATTTTGCATTCTGTCATTTTGTACATATTCAGAAAAAGAAGAAACCTAGGCTAAATGAAACTTTGCCAAGAGGAGGAAATAAATGTATGCTGATATTTCACATAGATCTTGTTGAGAAAAATAAAGAGAAGACGTCCTAATGAAGAATTACTGGTTTCCTAAGAATGATTTTCAAATCAGAGCAGAGTGATTGGGAATTTTAAGTGTGTATAATAGCATCAGTGTAGGCAAACATTGGTAAGGAATGCTTGTTCTTCCACTTAATTTATCTTAAAAGGAAAAAAGATGTCCAAGTTCTCAAAGAGCTTCCCCTCTACTAATATAGACAGGCTAGATGCTCACTGAGCCCATCTCCTCTTTCTGGGTACACAGGACAACCACATATCTCAGCCTATTTTGTACTTGTCAGGATCACACGATTACATTCTTAACAATGGGATACAAAAAAAAAAAGTGAGGTACACTATTTCTATTTCTGGCTATAAAACCTCATACACATCATCCAATCTATCTCTTCTCCTTCTGCCAAATCATGGTGGCCACGTATTGGTGATAGTGACACCAAAAGAGGGAAGGAAACTGGCTTATTGAAGTCATCAATTAGTAAAAAGACGATATGTCTCATGGACTTGAAATATAATGTAATCTAGCTTATCCTGACTAAAATAGTCCTGATCATTCATTTAAATATTAAACAAATATATTCTGTGTCAACCTCAATATTTTTTTTAAATCACACAAATAGGTTTTTAAAACCTGCCCTTACAATTGCTAAAAGTCAAAGACAAATAAAAATGCAGTCCCTACCTCCAAGTAAGAAAATTTAATTGTGGAAAATGTAATTGCAAGCAGATTTTTTTAGAAAGAGAAAGAATGCATGCATGCATGGGAGGGGAGAGAGGGGCAGAAGGAGAGGGAAAAAGAATCTTAAGCAGGCTCATGAGTAGGTTGCTACTTCATGAGAAGAAACTTGAATGTCAGCGGGATGAATATGAGGTGGAAAGTTGAGTGGGTTTTCATTTTTCTTCTGTCTACTTCAATATTGGATTCTTTTTAGTAACAGGCACATTTTAATATACTACCTATATCATGGAAATAAAAGGTAATTAAAGATTATTTTCCAAGACTAACAAATATATTAAATGTAATTAATGACATTTTTAATAAATATTTAAAATTCTTGCCTTTTTATATAATTATTTACCCATACATGGACAGCCAAAAAAATATATTCCAACTTCTGCTTAGCAGGGAGAATTTTGATACCTTTTGCTGAATAATAGCAATAACACATATTTAGTGTATCCATACTTCTGTTCAGCAATATACATCTTTCATTAGCCAGGCTCTGCTGCTTTAAACACTTTTGTAGAATCTACACCTTTCAAGGTATCCATGACCAAGAATCCTTACTTTATGGTACTATACCATATTTGTGGCTCTATACCATAAACCCCAAGAAGACAGGTCTATATCTGTTTTTACTCACTAAGGTACTATATCCCTGACCTGATAGCCCTCTACATAGCACCTAGCACAGTAGTACTTGATAAAAATTTGTGGGGTTAGCTACTTAATTAATTAACATACTGAAACATAATAATGTCTAAGGTTTTTTTTAATTTAAAAAATCAATGCACAGTGTATGCAGTATCTTTTCATTTGCCTGTGTATGTAAAGATATGTTCACGTATATTCTTATGAGGGATGAAAATCTTCTGGAAGGAAACACAGAACTATTAATACTGCCCCACACCAAAGAGGGAAGCTGGAGATCTGGGCTGTGATCACTTCTTGCCAGGTATTCATTTGCATGCCTTCTTGGAATATTTACCATGAACATACATTATTTTTTAATATAAAAGCATAAAATCAAATAATAAGTTGTGTAATCATCACCAAATGTGGATGGTAAATTACTTGCATTTTACGCAATTTGTAAAAATAAGAAAATAAAATTCCACATGCCTCTTTAACTTGATTTTTAATAAAAATTGTATATATTTAAGGCATACAGTATGATGTTAGCATACATATGCATAGTGAAATAACTATAATCAAGCTAAGTAACATATCCATCTCCTAACATAGTTATCATTTTTGTGTGTTTAATGAGAGCACCTAAGAACTACTCTCTTCACATATTTTCAGTATAAAATACAGGATTAATTACTCTAGTCCCTATCCAATACATTAGATTTCTGGAACTTATTCGTTCTACATAACTGAAATATTGTGCCCATTGACTAATCTTTCTGTTTCCCCCAAATTCCCTGCCCTGAGTAATCATCATTTTCTTACTATAAACTTTACTTTTTTAAATTTCATATCTAAGTCAGATCCCACATATAAGTAAAACCATGTATTATGTGTCTTTTCTGCCTCTGGTTTATTTCACTTAGTGTAATATCCTCCAGATCCATCCAATCCATCGCCAAGACAGTATCTCCTTCATTTTTAAAAAGCGAACATATATAATCACAATGTCTTTATCCATTCATTCATCAATGGACACTTAGATTATTTTCAAATCTTGGCTATTGTGAATAATGTTGCAGTGTGGTGCAATTGTTATTTTCTCATAATAATTTTCTTGTCTTTTTTTTAAAAAAAAGATTTTATTTATTTATTTTTTTGAGAGAGAGAGTGCAAGCGTGTGCATGAGGTGGGGGGGGGCAGAGGGAGAGAGAGAGAATCCCCAGCAAACTCCATGCTCAGCACAGAGCCCAATTAGGGGCTTGATTCCATGACCCTGAGATCATGACCTGAGCTGAACTCAAGAGTCTTTTTGATATGAGGATAATTAAGATATCTATTATATGTCTAACATTAGATATCAAAAGAAATCTGAAAAGTTAAAACATGCTCTCTGCCATGGACAATTTTCCAATTTTATGTATATATAAACATTTATATATACATATATTTTGCTTAACCAACTGAGCCATCCAGTTGCCCCTACTTTGCTGTCTTTTTTGATGTCTCTCCTCCTGAAGCTGAAACTCCTTCACTGCCATAACTTCCAGCCTACAGATGATCTAGTCAGGGATTCAAACCTGTTGTCTACCTTGGGTGCAGCTGCCTCTACATTTTGTAACTCCTATATATAAATTCCCCAACTGACCCATAGGTAGAGACATCTCTGCTCCCCTCATTCAGCAGGAAGAAGCTACTGAAGATGAGACTTCTGCCCAAATGCCAAAGATTTGTCATGGTTGACCTGTCAGCGGGGATGTAAAGGCTGCTTTTAGGCAACAGGCTTGAGCAATGTAAATTTGAGCAAGGCACAAGGACTCACGGTGGCAACCGCACTGAATGCAAAACAGGCTTATTAAGGGACCCACCTTGAAATAGCCACAGGACCTAACTAACCAATGGGCTACTTACAACCAGGCACAGTTACCAAAAAAGGGGAAATTCTATTCGTTCCCATACCCCCCTCACCACCACCTCCTCACAGTCTCTCCTGCCCACTGCTCTCCTACAGTGTATTCAATAAACTTCAATCAAAAAAAAAAAAAGAAGGAGAAAGAAAGAAAGAAAGAAAGAAAGAAAGAAAGAAGGAAGGAAGGAAGGAAGGAAGGAAGGAAGGAAGGAAGGAAGGAAGGAAGGAAAGAAAGAAAGAAAGAAAGAAAGAAAGAAAGAAAGAAAGAAAGAAAGAAAGAAAGAAAGAAAGAAAAAGAAAGAAAGAGAAAGAAAGAAAGAAAGAAAGAAAGAAGAAAGAAAGAAAGAAAGAAAGAAGAAAGAAAGAAAGAAAGAAAGAAAGAAAGAAGAAAGAAAGAAGAAAGAAAGAAAGAAGAAAGAAAGAAAGAAAGAAAGAAAGAAAGAAAGAAAGAAAGAAAGAAAGAAAGAAAACATGAGAATGCAAATATCTCTTCAAGGTACTAATTTCATTTTCTATGAATAAATATCCAAAAGTGGATTGCTGGATCATACGGTAGTTCTCTTTTTAGAGGAAATTCCGTACTGTTTTTCCATAATGCCTGTAATCATTTACATTCCCACCAAAAGGGCACAAGGGCCCTTTTTTCTCCACATCCTTCACAACACTTCTTATCTTTTGTCTTTTTTTTTTTTCTTATATGTGAGCCCAATGCAGGGCTTGAACTCATGACCCTGAGATCAAGATCTGAGCTGAGATCAAGAGTCGGGCACTTAACCAGCTGAGTCACCCCAGAGCCCCTCTGTTGTCTTTTGATAATAGTCATCACAACAGGCATGAGGTGTTATCTCACTGTGCTTTCGATTTGCATTTCCCTGATGATTAGTGGTGTTGAGTATCTTTATATATACTCATTTATGTCTATTTATATGTCATCTCTGGAAAAATAACTATGAATATTCTTTGCCCATTTTGTAACCAAGTTTTTGTTGTTTGGATTGGTTTGGCTTGCCATTGAGTTGTTTGAGTTCCTTATATAATTTGGATGTTAATCACCTATCAGATCTATGGTTTGCAAATATTTTTTTCTCAATAAATAAGTTGCCTTTTTTGGTATGTATATTATTTGCTTTGCTATGCAGGAGCTTTTTACTTTGCTGTAGTCTCACTTGCTTGTTTTTGTTTTTGTTTTCGATGCTTTGACATCAAATACAAAAAAAAAAGTATTTCTAAAATCAATGTAAAGGGTCTTTCCCTCTATTTTTTCTTCTAAGAGTTTTTATAGTTCTGGGTCTTACATTTATGTCTCTAATCCATGGTGAGTTGATTAATGATTATGCTATTAGACCAGGGTCCCTGACTGCTCTTTTGCATAAAAGAGCCTTTTGTTGCAACTTTCTCACTTTTATCTTAAACCTTAACACTGTAATATCTATTTAAATATCTCATTCCAGAACCTTGCCTCCCCCCACCAGGCTAGTATAATGTTTGTTCTGACATATATTTGCTGTATTGTGCGTGTGTGCAACGTTTACACATATAAGAAAACATAAAATATATATTTGCACGGCTATATCTCATCAAGAGATTATATCAATCAAATATTTCTCAGAGAAAAGATCTAATTTTTAAAAAATGAGTAAAAAGAGAATAGAGGTAAAGGTTTAAGCTAGTGTCATTATTTCCCTGAGTGCTCAAAACTACTTCCTTGCCTTCACTGGCTTCATCAGGAAGTACCAGAAAGCACTGATTCTCTTTTTTATTTTTTTTTAAATTTTTATTTATTTATGATAGTCAGAGAGAGAGAGAGAGAGAGGCAGAGACACAGGCAGAGGGAGAAGCAGGCTCCATGCACCGGGAGCCTGACGTGGGATTCGATCCCGGGTCTCCAGGATCGCGCCCTGGGCCAAAGGCAGGCGCCAAACCGCTGCGCCACCCAGGGATCCCCTGATTCTCTTTTTTAAAAATTCTCCTTTGCTGCTCTATCACAAGTTTCTAAAATTCCATAAGAATATAATTGTCTTTTTTTTTTTTAGAAGCTCCTTTGGAAATAGCCACAAGTTAATTATAAAATGTCTAATACTCCCTGCCAGTGTGAGAGTTGTTGGAGCTTTCTCTTCTTCCTTCACTTCCTTTTCCTTCTCTCCTGCCTTCCTTCTTTCTTTCCTTACTTTTTCAGGAGCAGGTGTCATGGTACCTGACAAGGAGTAATTGCTCTACATTCAAGAGGACCAGGTTCTTGACAGAATTGTGCCTCTAACTTCAGGACCTTGAGCAGATCACTTTCTTCCCTTGACAAAGAAAGGGCTCAGCCCAGAGTTTGTCTAAGGTAGTTTTCACTTCTAACATTTCTTTGACTAAAAAAGACTATATGCGAGTTTGAAGCCTGAGCCATCAGTATATCCTTCAGAGAACCCCTTACAGCAAAATGCTAACTTAAACTCATCTTGCTGGTGTAAGATTGAGACTTCAAAGCCCAACATTGCTACTGTTCCCCTGTCTAACAAGATGCCTTGGGCATCATTAGGATTGATTGCGTGCATAGAGATCTGCAATTACTGAACTCAAAACTAAGTATTTATTTCACTTCTAAACAAGTTTCAGAGGAACTAATTAATCAAAGTAATTTTA
Organism: Canis lupus familiaris; assembly: GCF_011100685.1. Classification (NCBI taxonomy): domain Eukaryota; kingdom Metazoa; phylum Chordata; class Mammalia; order Carnivora; family Canidae; genus Canis; species Canis lupus. The sequence continues at coordinate 39,679,749 of NC_049239.1, read as the reverse complement.
AATGAGAAAACTTCCTGTGTGATAATTGCTGTTCAACTCTGAAAGTTGGCTCCCAGGGCCTGACACAGTAGAGGCAGCAAAGAAGGACTGACCCAAGGGATGGGTGATGCCTTTGTAAATTGATGCAGAGCAGAAGGGCCACTTTCTCGCATGATCATTTCATTGATTGCAATCCTGTCTCCTTGCAGCTTTACCCCCGACCCTACAAAACAAAATAAAAACTTATTCCAAATTCAGCAAAATCTGGCAAACCCAGAAGGTTAGTTATAAAAATTAGAAGCTGTAGGAAAAACTGTACTTCAAATCTTGGCTGCGTTGAAGAACATGTGTCTTGTCCACGGACACTTCTAGATTGCAACACCGTCTCTTGATCTCAAACAAATTAAATTTAGAACTCTCATTTTGATTCCTTCCAATGCAATAGCAGTTAAAGAACAGTGCCTACAGTGGAAAATTAAATAAGGCACATAATGTGTCTGGGATGTAGCAAGAGCTCAACCAATAATAAGTGTTCTCACTGTATGGCCATCACTCTCCTCACCCTGGCCATTGTGTTAGCTCCTATCAGGCCCTAATCTCCAGTCTCTCCTCATTGCTGACCATTCTCCACAAGGCCACCTCTCCAACCTAGTTGTCCTACCTGGTAGCCCTACCACTATAAATGTCAGCTTCTTGCCATGGAAAGAATAATGCCCCAACTCCTCAAACTGATTATGGGATCTTACTCCATCTCTTCTTCTATCCATCTGCCCCTACCCCTTTACTTCACAGTTCCTATGACCTCAGCTAAATCAGATCCCTTCTCTGTCACATCACTGAGCCCTTCCTTGTGCCATTCTCACCACCTGGTATCCTCACCAGGGCTAGACATCCAACCTCTACCTTGGCTGCCAATCTCAAAGATCACTTCCTTTGTGAAATCATTCACTGCTTTAATCCAACATGAAGCTTCCTTCTTCCTTTTCTTCTTATATTTTTTCCTTTATTCTTTCCTTTGAGCCTCCATTAAACCATATACTTGCTTCTTATAACAATATAATTAATCTTAGTCATTTATACATTAGCCATGCTTTATTTGGTTGGAAGCTTCTTGAGGATAGACACTATATCTCTCTGGTTATTTTGATTAACACTAATAATAAATGTCAAAAAATTTCTATACTATTTAACTTCCATATATAATCTTTATTTCATTGTTCATAAATACTTAAAATTCTATTTTATACATGAGGAAAATGAAGCTGTCCTAGAAGCAAATTAGCTCTCAGAGATCACATCGAAAGTTAGTAAGAGAGTCTAAAACTTTGACTTCATATCCAATGATCTTCGGAGTCCAATATTTTCTTGATAGTATATAGACAAGATTGATGGTCTTTTATCAATGTTGTCAATGATTCTTATGCCTTCAGGCTTCCCACATAGCTACTCACATATTTACCAGAGTATTAGTTGGATCTCAATTTTATAAAACAAGCTTAGTGAAACTGTAAGTGTTGCTTCCCCAGCCCCATCTCCCATTCCCCCTTTCTGCTCCTTCCCCGTCCTCCTGACACAGTCTCCCACCAGAGGGTCCAGAGGCTCAGAACCTCCTAAGAACATCTCATCAGGTAGAAAATCCATGGCACAGGGGCCTCAGGTATAAAATCAGGCAAATCAAGATATGGAACAGGAGTGGTGATGCATCTTTTACACCAGCAAATAGTAATTTAATACTTTAAGTCTATACATTGGCAAGACAATGCTTAAAACAATATTATTGACTGAAAATGAAGAATACATGAGTTAAACAGGATTCTTCTCAAATCCTAGCCTCAATTAAAAATAAATAAGAGGGGATGCCTGGGTGGCTCAGTGGTTGAGTGTCTGCCTTCGGCGCAGGTCCTGATCTCAGGTCCCAGGATAGAGCCCCACATCGGGCTCCCTGAGAGGAACCTGCTTCTCCCTCTGCCTATGTCTCTGCTTCTTTCTGTGTGTCTCTCATGAATAAATAAATTATATTAAAATTAAATAAATAAATAAACAAACAAACAAACAAATAAATAAGAGGATAGTCACTATCCTTGAGAAAGACAGTAGAGAATTAAGTGGACATTCCAAAGAAAATTCCAGGGCTTTTTAAAGTAGATTTTTAAAACGAATTTTTTTAACTCAATATAGAAATATACAGAGAAATTTTTTTTAATTTATTTTTATTGGTGTTCAATTTACTAACATACAGAATAACCCCCAGTGCCCGTCACCCATTCACTCCCACCCTCCTCCCCTTCTACCACCCCTAGTTCGTTTCCCAGAGTTAGCAGTCTTTACGTTCTGTCTCCCTTTCTGATATTTCCCACACATTTCTTCCCCCTTCCCTTATATTCCCTTTCACTATTATTTATATTCCCCAAATGAATGAGAACATATAATGTTTGTCCTTCTCCGACTGGCTTACTTCACTCAGCATAATACCCTCCAGTTCCATCCACGTTGAAGCAAATGGTGGGTATTCATCATTTCTAATGGCTGAGTAATATTCCATTGTATACATAAACCACATCTTCTTTATCCATTCATCTTTCGTTGGACACCGAGGCTCCTTCCACAGTTTGGCTATCGTGGCCATTGCTGCTATAAACATCGGGGTGCAGGTGTCCCGGCGTTTCATTGCATTTGTATCTTTGGGGTAAATCCCCAGCAGTGCAATTGCTGGATCGTAGGGCAGGTCTATTTTTAACTGTTTGAGGAACCTCCACACAGTTTTCCAGAGTGGCTGCACCAGTTCACATTCCCACCAACAGTGTATGAGGGTTCCCTTTTCTCCACATCCTCTCCAACATTTGTTGTTTCCTGCCTTGTTAATTTTCCCCATTCTCACTGGTGTGAGGTGGTATCTCATTGTGGTTTTGATTTGTATTTCCCTGATGGCAAGTGATGCAGAGCATTTTCTCATGTGCATGTTGGCCATGTCTATGTCTTCCTCTGTGAGATTTCTCTTCATGTCTTTTGCCCATTTCATGATTGGATTGTTTGTTTCTTTGGTGTTGAGTTTGATAAGTTCTTTATAGATCTTGGAAACTAGCCCTTTATCTGATATGTCATTTGCAAATATCTTCTCCCATTCTGTAGGTTGTCTTTGAGTTTTGTTGACTGTATCCTTTGCTGTGCAAAAGCTTCTTATCTTGATGAAGTCCCAATAGTTCATTTTTGCTTTTGTTTCTTTTGCCTTCGTGGATGTATCTTGCAAGAAGTTACTGTGGCCGAGCTCAAAAAGGGTGTTGCCTGTGTTCTTCTCTAGGATTTTGATGGAATCTTGTCTCACATTTAGATCTTTCATCCATTTTGAGTTTATCTTTGTGTATGGTGCAAGAGAGTGGTCTAGTTTCATTCTTCTGCATGTGGATGTCCAATTTTCCCAGCACCATTTATTGAAGAGACTGTCTTTCTTCCAATGGATAGTCTTTCCTCCTTTATCGAATATTAGTTGCCCATAAAGTTCAGGGTCCACTTCTGGATTCTCTATTCTGTTCCACTGATCTATGTGTCTGTTTTTGTGCCAGTACCACACTGTCTTGATGACCACAGCTTTGTAGTACAACCTGAAATCTGGCATTGTGATGCCCCCAGATATGGTTTTCTTTTTTAAAATTCCCCTGGCTATTCGGGGTCTTTTCTGATTCCACACAAATCTTAAAATAATTTGTTCTAACTCTCTGAAGAAAGTCCATGGTATTTTGATAGGGATTGCATTAAACGTGTATATTGCCCTGGGTAACATTGACATTTTCACAATATTAATTCTGCCAATCCATGAGCATGGAATATTTTTCCATCTCTTTGTGTCTTCCTCAATTTCTTTCAGAAGTGTTCTATAGTTTTGAGGGTATAGATCCTTTACATCTTTGGTTAGGTTTATTCCTAGGTATCTTATGCTTTTGGGTGCAATTGTAAATGGGATTGACTCCTTAATTTCTCTTTCTTCAGTCTCATTGTTAGTGTATAGAAATGCCACTGACTTCTGGGCATTGATTTTGTATCCTGCCACGCTACCGAATTGCTGTATGAGTTCTAGCAATCTTGGGGTGGAGACTTTTGGGTTTTCTATGTAGAGTATCATGTCATCGGCGAAGAGGGAGAGTTTGACTTCTTCTTTGCCAATTTGAATGCCTTTAATGTCTTTTTGTTGTCTGATTGCTGAGGCTAGGACTTCCAGTACTACAGAGAAATTTTTTTAAGAAGTCATGTTTGGCCAGTCTCACCACATGAATATAACTGCTACTAAGGTAGATGATTTCTTTCTTTTATTTCCTTTTTGTCTTTTGTCCATATGTAGTGCTTTTAACACATATATATATCATCTTATTTTTACTTCACTTAGCATAATATCTTTTTTTAATTTTTTTTATTTTATTTTACTTATTAATGATAGGCACACAGTGAGAGAGAGAGAGAGAGAGGCAGAGACACAGGCAGAGGGAGAAGCAGGCTCCATGCACCGGGAGCCCGATGTGGGATTCGATCCCGGGTCTCCAGGATCGCGCCCTGGGCCAAAGGCAGGCGCTAAACTGCTGCGCCACCCAGGGATCCCAGCATAATGTCTTTAAGTTTCATCCATGTTGTAACATAAAGAAAAATCGTTTTCCTTTTCAAGGCTGGGTAATATTCCACTGTATGGATAGACCACATTTCATAATCCAATCATCCTGTTTCCAGCTTTGGGCTACAGTAAATAGTGCTGCTATGAATGTCCATCAGCTCTGTAGACACACTGAGACAAAGAAAATATTTTCTGCTGAAATAAGGATGAATATGATAATATTAAATATTGGACAGCTTTTTCATTCAACAATTCATTCAGCTTATTCATTCAACAGCATTATTACTTACTCTGTAGTAGGCATTCTTCTAGGGGAACATTGGTGAACAAAAAGGGCTTTTCAATCAACATGCAAAGTATAGCTGTGCCAAGAAACATGAGGACAAAGATAGGGCAGCTTGCCCCCGCCTGGCCTGGTAAGCTCCAGCTGTGGGCAGTTGTGAGCAACCAGCTGTGGAGTTTATCTGAGAACTGAATCTTGTAGTCCTGGACACACTGGGGATTCGTGAGGTGCTGAGCCTGTCCACTGACTCTTGACCACATTGTTCTCCAGATACAGCTCCTCTGCTCCCCCCTCCTTGAGTTAATAGCCTATTCTTTTACCCTTTGAAATAAACATGTTTTTCTCTGCTTCCCAAAATTAATAATTCCTATAGCTAATCTGCTAGCCCTCTTAATAAAAGCTGGAGGAGACAAAGCCTCAGGGTCTGAGTTCGAGTGCTCTTGGTCCTCCTGTTTTAGTCTGGATGTTTCTGTGAGGGTGTCTCTGGATGAGATCAACATTTAAGTCAGTGAAGTTTGAGGAGATTGCCCTCCATAATGTGGGTGGGTCTCATCCAATCACAGAAGCAAGCCGCCTACAGACTCAGGGGGGCCATGTTGTGGCCCCAAGTTATCCCTCAGAATCACACAACTCTGTCGTTACCTACAGTCTTTACTTAAGTCTTAGTAGGAGTTGTAGTCTGGTATCAACTATACTGAGGATGACTTAGAAAAAAGTGGGTATATTTGCAAGTTATTGAGGACATGGTGGAGTCTTGGAAGAGTGGCTGCCACTGAGAAGAAGAGGAGGCTTGCACAATGGGAATCAGGGCCTCTGGGTGGAGCAGTAGTGTTTTTCTTAGTTTCTTAGGGAAAAGAAATGAGAAATATGTGAAGAATTGGGGGTGGTGGTCAGTCTTTGCTTTGAAAAATTACTCAGAGCAGGAGTAGCAAATGTAAGCATAATAGCAGGAAAACATTACCCTGTGGGGGTAATGGTGCATTTTCTAAGCTTAACATCAGTGCAAAAAATTATAGATTTGACTACATATCTTAAAACTTCCATAGGTCAAAGAATTAAAAGTTCATTTTTAAAGGGGGAAATATTTGTAGGAAATACATACTTGGTGCTTTTCTTATTAAGTGTTTTTGTAAATGAAAAAATATTCTGAACAGAATATCAGGAGAAGAGGAAAGCTCTGTCACTTCTCAAAGCTCAATTAATTCTATTTCAAGTGAAAGGAAATATCTGGATCTCTATCACATCCTTTCTTTCCCTACAAGACAGTTTTTTTAAACTGCAACATGGAATAACATGTCACCAAGAATTCTTTTAAAAGGGCTCCATTGCCAAATAAGTTTGGGAAACATGGCCTTAATCAAATATAAACAGATTTATTTAATGTCAGATTTCTATGAATATTTTTTAAATCACCACAAAGAAGGGATGTGATACATATAAGGTGCAGTCTTCCTCAATTTATTTTGTAGACCTAAAAATTCAATGATTATTATATTCCAGAGGATGTGTAAAGTGCTTAATGATACCTCACCCTTTTTTTAAGATGTATTTATTTATTTTAGAGTGAGACAAAGAGTGCACATGTGAATAGGAGGAGGCTCAGAGGAGAGAATCCTCAAACAGACTCCGCGCTGAGCCTGGAACCCCACATGGAGCTCCATCCCAGGAACCCTGAGATTGTGACCTGAGCCAAAATCAAAAGCCACAGCTTAACCAACTGAGCCACCTAGATGACCCAACACATTCCCTATTTTTTTTAATGTTTCAGTGTCTCATCCCCAAAAAGGTTTCACTGTGGTATGTTGTTCTAAAACACTTTACCATAATACAGAAAAAAATCTCAAAAATAACACTCTAGGGTAATTATCCTCAGTTTACCTACAAGAGCAGACTTACAGTTAAAATCACACAGATAATTCATTAGGAATCTGGTATTCCTATTCTCATCTCCTAATCCAAGATACAAGTGAGAAAGGAGTTTCCGTGTCTCATTATTTTCCCTACCACCTGAGAGTATTATCAAGGGCAGGATACAAATATTACTGAAGTTCTAATGTGAAGGTTGTGGGTAAATTAACTTCAACTGTTATTTCTAAGGTTTCATTATTTAAACAAAGCAAAAAGTAAAGTCTTTATTTCTATAATTCATTACTGTGCAAATATAAAACATAACTGCGATTTGTACATTTTCTCAGGGAATGGGAAATCGCTAAACTAAAAATTGTAATTGTAAACTAAAAAATTGTAATTTTTTTTAGTAAGGATGATGAAGTATCTGACAATAAAAGAGAAAATTTTTTACATGCAGTAATATTTAGGGATTGTCACAGGTGAAAAAATACTTTAGCCAATGTCCCAAGAGTAATATAGTCTGTATTTTTTGACCATTTATTATAGCAAGGCACAAAACTAAGCACCTAACACTTATTATCTGATTTAAATTATACCAGGATGCTAAATCTTATCTCAGAGTTTTAGCAGAGATTCCCGAATCAAGTACAAGCTGGCATAGCTGAATCTGTTGACTTTTAAAGCAGAGTATGTGGACATCTCCTTGTGGGAGCATCCACCCTGAATCCCAGATCCTCCAGCATTAGCAGATTGGATCACTTTCCTCTACTTTCCCTGAGCCTAGAAGAGAAGCACCTGGGGGAATGAAGTAATAATTTTGGGAGGATTTCTTTGGAAAGAATTGTCACTGTGACTCTCTTTTACCTTCACCCAAGCTAAGGGACAGAGCCTATTCTTCCAGAACTTGGAGGGCACAACAGTGCCTGTGTTTTCTGGAGCCAGGCATGGGCCACATGAAAGACGGAAGATTCTGGGTCATCTTAAAAAAGAACTCCCTCAAGTCAGCCTCCTGGTAGGATAATATCATCACAGTCCAGGAGTCAAGACAAGAAGCCAGGGAGCTACTGAAGGAGCCATATATGTCCAGCCAGAAGGGAAATTGGCTTCTCAGAGGACTAACAGATTGAACTCAGAGGTCAGGGTTAGTGGGGCTGAGGGGCATTCTGGCTCTGAAGAATGCAGGAAAGAATCCCCCAAGAGAAAGAGGCATGCCTCTGTCACTAGATTCCAATTATTCCAGCCAGCTCTTTCTGTCCTCTTCTTTGCATCCTGGCTTTGATCATGGACATAAGAGGGAAGGCCAGTAGTAGTGACTTGAGTTTGCCCCCTTTGACCACTGTCAAAAGCACCTGAGGCAGGAGAGGAGGATGTTGTAATTGGGAGAAGGGTATGTAGTCTGACATTACAGTCAGAGGAGGAAAGAAAACCATTTGTTTCCTGCTTTCAAGGAAAAACTATTAGATCTGCCTGTAATGTTAGTAAGTGGGAGGGAGGTCTGAGATAACACAGTAACTTTTTGAAGGGGCAATGATGAAAAATAATAAAGTTGTCTCCTACTTACACTCTGTGAACTTCAGCCCCTTCAAGAAACTGGTTACAAATCCTCAGTACCTGGGCGTTATTATCCCTAGATTATAGGTAAAATTAAAAAGACATCCCCAAAATCAGAAAACTCAAGTGATGGATCTGGGATTAGAATTGAAGTGGCTGTCCCAACGGCTTTTGTTTTCCCTCCCAGTACTGCACCCTAAGATTCTGCCAAAGCATCAATACTGGGAGATCTGACACACTTCCAATAACACTCTCGTTCCAGACTTTTGCTGTTTTCATTGAATGGTTTTTATTGAGAAGCAGTAAAAACTGTTTATAGTTTATGCAGTGATTCCACATCCATTCTTTAATTTAATCTTCATGATAATCTATGATAAGGAAGATATTATCATTACTTCTGTGTATCTCATTATGGACTTGACTGACACATCAGAAGGGTAATGAGCAGAAGAACATCTTGGATCTGCTATCTTACAAACTGCACAGATGCAGGAATGATGTTTGTTTTCTTCACTGTTGTATGCAGCACAAGGCTTGGTGCCTGGCACATAAAAGAAGTTCAATAATTATTTGTTGAATAAATGAATGCATGGTGTTTTCCAATTCTAATTTTTTTGTTATTATATCATGTTGCTTCTCTACCAATGAATGGTCTTGGAGAAATCTTACTCCATCTGGGAAACTCACTGTAAAACAAAGTTCCTGAATTTTAAATGAGTCTATCATAAATACATTTTATAGCAAATCATATTTTGGGCTTTTGCAAAGCATAAAATAGTAAAAAATATTTTCTCCTGAGCCAGTAATCTGATGAGGATAAATTATCTCTAAAGCCCCATAGCTATAAAGCATGCTATGATTGTGGAAGTGGGAATTCACTTATGAATTGCCTATTTTCAGAGACTGCATTGTACAATAATCAATAGAAAATAACCCATAATACTTTGTATGTAGAAAGTACTCAAGAGTTTAGGACATTTATTTATTTATCTAAACCATAGCCATGATTCTCAGTAAAAAGCTTCTTAATTAACTTTGCCAAATTCATTTTTGGCAAATAAGTGGATGTAGGAATTCCTTAGAATTCTGAGGACATTTCTACCATGATTTAGCTATGATGTTACAATGTCACCTAGGAATGCTGATCCATTTTTTCCATGAAACTCTCTGTTATTTATGTCTTCATTATAGAAGAGATAAAGCTATATTAGAAAGATAAGATAGAAGTGGGTCACTTTGTTGGGTCTCTGAGAGGACATGGAGACCCTGGTGTGGGTTCCCACTCTCCACATGCAGTGATGGTGCTCAGACCTGGAAGGCTGTCCAGCACTCATCTTGCCCTGGAATCATAATCATAAAATTAAGCTGCATGTATGAATTCCCTTGTGGCAATACTACAAACCTACTAGCCTTACTAGAAACAAGTAGGTCTAGACTGAGAGCCTATCTTCAACTATGGCATTTCTCTTTAAGTTTTTGGTTGAGTAAAAAACATTATTACCAGAGTTTTAAAGGCACCACCATATACACAACCAAGTCCCAACCTGCAGAAGTTTAGGTAATAATCCTCTCAACATTTTCCAGAAAATTGAATTCTTAGAAAATACAGGCTTAACACCTTCAATCAGAAGCTCTTTCTGTGTTAAATGCACTAGAGATGAGCACAAGTCTCTGTTACTATAAATGATCCCTATGGACCATCCACTTGTCAGAGTGGAACACAGATCCATCTCCAGTCCCTGAGATATACATAGTTCTTTGTGTCAAGGTCATCCCCCCCAAAAAAAACTAGTGTATACAGCCAAGGATTTCATTCCACTCATGAGGTTAAGCATAAAATCCCATGTCTTTTTTTTTATATATAGATTTCTATTGATGGGAGTTAGATGTAAGTGCAAAACACAGAACACTGCATTTTTTTAGATTTATCTATTTATTTTAGAGAGAGAGAATGCAGTGGGGAGAGGCAGGAATAGAGGGAGAGAAAGTCTTTAGTAGACTCTCTGCTTAGCACAGAGCCAGAGGTAGGGCTCAGTCTCATCACCCTGAGTTTCAGGACCTGAGCCGAAACCTAGAGTTAGACACTTAACCAACTGTGCCCCAGGTTCTCCCAGAACACTGCATTTTAGAACTCCAATGTCAAGGGGTCATCAGGGAAAGAAAATATATTAGCATAATTAATCATTGAAACCTAACTGAAATTAAATTTTTAAAAACACTCTTTAAAAAATAATTAAACTGTGAAGTATCTAAGAGAAGCAAAACTAAGTAGTCTGTAGATGTGAACTATAATATTGGTATATTACATAGAATAGATCATATACAGGACTGAGTGGATCCCAATTGATTGACTAAATAAGTGGAGAGGTGAATGGATAAAGGGATACCAATCAGCCCCCAACACTTGCAACTGGCCTGGAATCTTAGGAATCTACACAGATAATCTGTCTTTTTAGATTTCTCCTCCAATTTCCTTTCTACGTAAGAATTTATGCCCTACAAAACTTCCTCCTAGTAATAGTCCTATGGATGGCATCTTTGACCTCCTTGTTCCTCAAGCTGTAGATAAGCGGGTTCAACATGGGGATCACTGCTGTGTAAAATACCGACACCACTTTGTTGAGATCCAGTGAGAAACTGGCACTAGGCCGTACATAAATAAAGAAAAGAGTACCGTATAGGATGGAGACAGCGGTCAGGTGAGAAGAGCATGTAGAAAAGGCTTTGCGCCTCCCATCGGCAGAGTGGATCTTCATGATGGCAATGAGGATATAAATGTAGGAGACCACGATAGTCAAACCACTGAAGACTCCCACAGCTCCAGCCACAACAAAAACTACCAACTTAGTAAGCCTGCTGTCAGCACATACAAGGGAAAGCAGGGGGGACATATCACAGAAGAAATGATTAAGAACATTGGGGCCACAAAAAGGAAGACGAAATGCATTCGTTGTATGGGTCATGGTGTTCACAAACCCGATGATGTAGGGACCAACCACCAGCTGGACACAGAGTCTCTGGGACATGGCAACTGAATACAATAATGGGTTGCAGATGGCCACATAGCGGTCATAGGCCATGGACGCCAGGAGAAAACACTCTGCTGCCACAAAGAACCCAAAAAACCACTGTTGCAAAGCACAGCCCAAGAAAGAGATGGCCTTCCTCTTCACAAAGAAGTCGGTGAGCATCTTTGGGCTCACAACAGAGGAGAAGCAGATATCCACAAAGGACAAGTGGCTGAGAAAAAAGTACATGGGCGTGTGAAGGCGGGAATCAACCCAAATCAGAATAATCATACCCAAGTTTCCAGTTAGATTGATGAAGTAAAAACTCAGGAAGAGCAGGAAGAGGAAAACCTGCAATTGCGGGCTGCAATTCAAACCTGTGAAAATGAATTCGGTGACCCTGGTATAGTTTTCAAAGGCCATTGACTGGTTCTGGTTTTCACTAGAAGAACAGAGGAGTCACAACATATTTGATCAACATATCTTCAAAAATGGGACACAGAAAAAAGCATACCAGTAACTGGGAGAGCATCAGGGGGTGAGATGACTTAGTTGCATGCAGTAGACAAGGAAACAAAAGTAATATATGGACCAGTGCAAAAGATCAGATCTGAAGCTATTACATTTTAAGATTCTGCAGAAATCCACCAATATAGAAAGGAGAGGACAAAAATCTAGAAGTGAGAAGCAGCTTCCTCAGGGTCCCATGGCTAACTGATTGCAGAGATGGTTCCAGAACAGATGTCTAATAACTCACTGCAGCGAACTTTGCGTGAGTTCACCACACATGCAGCAGGGTGGAAGTGAAGGAATCTGCAGAAGAAATGAGAAGCCACTTATTTTTAGGACAGGTACCATGCACTTTGTGATTATAACCCAAGGCTAAATGCACCTGGAGCCCATCTTCTCTGACCCTGGAAAAGTCTTCGTTGTGAAACAGGAGTAATCATAGTTAGAGCTACCTTGTAAACTGTTGTGAGGGTACAGAGAGATAATGCATGCAAAGAATTTAGCAGAATCTCATTAGGTACCTTGATGAGTATACAATAATTGTTAATATTTTCACCTTACATGCTCCATTTAATAAGCCTTCAAGCTAAATATCATTATTTCATTTTACATAGGAGGAAAATTGAAGCTCAATCCACGTTCATGATGCTGATGACTGGCAGAGGTGGGCTTTGCACATGTATAAGTCCAAACGGACTGTGTTTTTTCCTTTGTCACACTGCAAAAATTGTGTGCTCACAATTCCAGTCCTCACAAAGAGATACGCAATTCAGTCCACTAGGAGTACAGAATGATGCAAGTTTGGCTGCTTATTCCTGGTGTTAAGGTTACAGCCAATGGCCACTAGTGAGAAGACCTTAGGATAATAGACTGGTGCCCTTGAGTATCACCTTTACGGAAATGTACAGGAAAGAAATCTGGAAAAGAGCCTAAATTATCCCACCTGTATACCCTCCATCTATCCCTTATCACCCTCTCTCACGGTGCCTTTGTGTAGGTCAGCTGATCTCTTTGACCCTGAGCTGCTTCATGTGTTCAGTGTAACTAAAATTCTGTCTCCTGCTCTCTCAGAACTCTCTTCCACTTAGAATGAGAGGAAAATATGTAAGTACTCTGAAAACTCTGAATACTTTACTTTTAAAAAAAATATATTTATTTGTTTGTTTGTTTGTTTGTTTATGAGAGAGAGAGAGAGCAGGGGAGGAGCAGAGAGAGAGAATCTCAAATAGACTTCATTCTGAGCTTGGAGTCTGATGCTGGGTTTGATCCCATGACCCTGAAGCTGAGCTGAAGTCAAGAGTGGGACACACTTAACCAAATGAGCCATCCAGGCACCCCTATACTTTAAAGAAGTTTTATTAGCCCAGGACTAGTGGAGTGCAACAATCATTCTTAGGCTAGATACTTTTCTTCCAATTTTCCAATATGAAATGTATTATTCAAAATTAGCAGGGTCTCCTCTTAGGCCAATAATACAGCTTACATTATATCCTCTGCTTCAGAGGGTTAAAGAAGAAGATGGGATGGTCAGGAAGACAGTCCACCCATCACACTCAGCTCTTTCTTAGGGCTCTTCAAGAGTCTAGGAACACCTCCAGAGTCCTCATACACTACATATCAGTCTTCCATTTGACAGTTGCCCAAAGCTCTTGGACAAGGCCTTATCAACCTTGGTTTCTAAACCTACCCAAGCCTTCCACGCACATTTTAATTTCTCAGCTTCTCTGCTGTATTTGATTCTTAGAAGAGAATATAGTGCTCCACAAAGATTGAACTACACAGAGCAGGGGAACACAACCAGCTCTCATGTTCAGAGCACTAGTAGAATATCAACCCAACCTATAATAATCTTCTCATAGCAAGGAAGACACCCAGGTGGTACAGATAGGGATGTGAGTTGAATTCATTGTTCTTTTTCCTTTTTGCTGCTACTAAAGCATCTCTGTCCCATTTTATACCAAGGCAAGTATATTTTGATCCAGTTGCAAAATCTAAGCTTATCTCTACATAAATTATCTCTTCTTAGATCTTGCTCAATGATCCAACAAAGATGAGGATCATGCCAGTCCTGGCCTTGAGCCAGACATATAATTTATTTTAATTCTACTTAAAATAATCTGTGTTCTCTTGAGCGTGTTGAAGAGCAGGTAGAAAAAAACAGAAAATGATTTAGAAGTTCTCAACTTACATTCTAATAGGCTCTCTCTTCTTTGAAGATGGCATGAAGAACTACCGTAAGAACGAGCCAAGTTTGTAAGCTTTCATCTCTCCCTTTAACGTGGCCACCTTCTCATGCACAATAGGTCCGAATTTTTAATAGTCATTTGGTTTTACTGTTTCTTTTCTTCCAAGAAGAAAATGTGGAATACTTGATGCAAAACATATCCAGAGGCTTCATCGATTAGATAAAAGTTCCCTAAATTAGTTACATCATCTTTTCTTTGTGGTTGCTATGGAAGATCCTCTGTCCCCAAAGTCTACCATATCTTGGGAATGAACCACTAAGGGAAAGTGCAAAGTTTTGCTTCATATCCTACATAAGTCCAAGGAAATCTGTTTTCTGATCATTTTATATTTGTTTTTTTTTTTTGAACCACGGGAATTTTTGTATATATATATATTTTTTTTTATTGGAGTTCGGTTTGCAAACATATAGCATAACATCCAGTGCCCATCCCATCAAGTGCCCCCCTCAGTGCCTATCACCCAGTCACCCCATCTCCCTGCCCACTTCCCTTTCCACCACCCCTTGTTCATTTCCCAGAGTTAGGAGTCTCTCAAGTTCTGTCTCCCTCACTGATATTTCCCACTCATTTTCTCTCCTTTCCCCTTTATTCCCTTTCACTAATTTTTATATTCCCCAAATGAATGAGACCATATAATGTTTGTCCTTCTCCAAATATATTTGTTTTTAACTGGAAATAGTCCCTCCATTCTCTCTGTTTCCAGGCTAAGCCAGGAACCACTATGGAATCCCTGGTAAACTGAAGTAGCATGGAGAGGGTGGGCCACTGGAGGACCTTAGTTCTCCCTGCCTCTCTTTCTATTGCATTCATATCTTGGGAGCGAGAGCAAAGAATCTGAAAAATGAACTTTTCTCAAAGATAGCATGTAGCCAAATAAATTAATCTTCCTAGGACTTCATCCAAAATATACAAAGAATTTAACCAAGGGCTGGAAGCGAATTTCTGAGAACACGGATCATTAAACTTTATAGCAATTATATTTGAACTTTTAGCCTATGGCAAGAGAAATACATTTCTAATTGCCAAGAAAAGAATACAAATAAATAAAACAAAATACTTTAGGGTCCTGTTTCATCTGCAAAACAAACACCATAAGCCTGACAAAACAGAGTCAATATGGGTTCCACCCTGAGTGATGAAAAGTGTAAGCCCTTCAGCAAACAACACAACTTCCCTACTCTAGGAGGTTTTATTGGTTTCATTTTTAATTTCTTAGAATGCTGCTATATTCTTTAAAGCAAATTTCTCCATGAAACCTTACTTTTTGATGATAACTCTCTGTTGACTCCACATATGAAAGACAATTCTGTTTCTTCCCTGAAGACTATTCAGATTTTGCTCATTTATTTATTTATTTTTAGTTTCAAGTTTTTATTTAAATTCTAGTTAGTTCATACACAATGTAATGTTGATTTTTGGTATGGAATTTAATGATTCAACACTTAGATATAACACTCATTGCTCATCACAAATGTCCTCCTTAATGTCCATCACCCATCTAGCCCATCCCCCCACCAACCTCCTCTCCATCAACCCTCAGTGTCTTCTCTGTCATTATGAGCACTGGGTGTTATTCTATATGTTGGCAAATTGAACACCAATAAAAAATAAATTTAAAAAAAGAGTCTGTTTTGTGGTTTGCCTCCCCCCTTTCTTTTTCCCCTATGTTTCATCTGTTTTGTTTCTTAAATTCCACATGTGAGTGAAATAATATGGTATGTGTGTCTCTGACGGACTTGTTTCACTTATCATAATACTCTTTAGCTCCATCCAAGTTCTTGCAAATCATGATGGCTGAGTAATATTCCATCTTCTTTATCCTTCATAAGTAGATGGACATTTGGGCTCTTTTCATAATTTGGCTATTGTTGATAATGAGTCGTCTGCATAATAATCCATTTTTATTGTATGACACTGTGAGTTTATAGGTTCAATATTGCTAATGGTTTTTATATGTGTGTTGTCTTAGGTAAAGTGTCTACAACAAGCAGTTGTCATTAGTCAGGATTTGGGGAATGACTCTGGCCCTGTTTATTGTCTTCCTGATGGTTGGTTATTTTCTTTGAAGAACTGGCTAATGCTTAGTCTGTAAACATAGTTATATTTTCTTTTGGGGGGCAAATTGTACTTTAATTTAAATGGAAATTAATATTTTCATTCTTCCTATGTTGCTTATCACAATTATGTTAAATCCCTTATGTAAATCTGTCTT